>NW_020653337.1:5166728-5177562 GCF_003589595.1 Hyposmocoma kahamanoa
CCCCTGGAATCTAATGGACTATATTGCCACTGTTTATCTGTTGTGAACTATTGATTGATTGCTATTAATATTTATATGAATAATTTATAAATAGATAAATTTGTTTGTTTGAAAATAAATTTTAAATAATTAATTCATTCAGGTTATATCGTGCAAATTACCTGCCTTTACTGCCGACGTGCCTGGACTGACACGCAGAGGTCCCAGGTTCGATTCCCGGACCGGGAGAAACATTTGTATGGCCTACATTTATTTCTCTCGTGAGTTTGGATGTGGTTATCTATGTGTGTGTCCATGGGCCTAGTGCGGGGCTATGTTGTGTTGAGTGTGTGCGTTATTATTATTATATTAAAAATAACTGTGCCTGTGTTAAGTGTTGTGTTCATGCAGACGATTTTACACCAAATTTTTTTGTGGTGGTGTTTGTGATTGTTGGTGACTGTACTTGCACTTGTGTTATTAATTTTGTGAGGAGGAAGGGTTGTAAAATTATGGCATATTTTTTAGCAAATGACAGGACGAACAAGTCCTGCGCCTGGTGGCAAGTGACAATTCCTGTCAATAGCAGTTACAGTGACACTCAGAGCTTAAATTGCAAAGCTCTGAGGATCACTACCACCGCGCCCGTCACCCTGAGACATAAGTTCAATGTGCCTATAATTTCACGCTGTAATGCGCATGTTACTGCTTGGTGGCAGAAATAGATAAATAAGGTAACAGCCTTCGTTGGATGAGCTCTTTCAAGAGGAGATCTTTTGCTACTATTTTGCACAATTTAATCTTCACATGGATCCCTGCAGAAGCAAAGTACGTCCATTTTGTTTAAAAATGAAATTTTGTTATTTGGACTTTTTCGACTCCTAATAACCTATATTATTTTATTTTTAAGACTGTGTTGATAATTATTATGGCTTAGTAAATAAACAAACAATAAGAAAGAAAAGAAAATTGCACATCTGTATTAAATCAGTGCTTTTTTGATGAGAACGTTTTTTAGCGTCAGGATATCCTCCGCCCGGAGGAGGCAAAAGCTTATGTCTGACTCCTACCAACTAAAACATGATGGTGGTTGCTTTTCTCACTAATTTCTGGTCCATGTGTGTGTCCATGGCACCAAAAAAAAATTTCGAGTATACTATCATGAAATATTAAATAATATTTCAGATTACTACAGTCGAATATTAAAAAATGATTCATGATAATAATTATTGTAGAACATTTAAATAATAAAAATTGTGACCGAAATTAGATAGAGAAAACTAACCCACCGTGAAGTTAATTAATTAATAAAACTGACATACAACCGAGTAGGTAATTTGTCAAGGAATTCGTGGAAAGCAATTCTGTAACAGTGTCCACTCACTCGATTGGTCAGTGGAAATGGGCTATCAGTCTGGTGCCTGCGAGCCGTCAGCGAAACGACGCTGCGACTATGACGAATGACGCTGTTTAATAGTTGGAGAGGATGTTTGGATGTGGCTACAAAAGGGGAGATTCTAATTATCTGCTATCTAGTATCTTTACTACTCTTACTTCGTTGAGCCGGTAAAACTGTTTCTTGTAGCATTGAAATCTATAAACATTTAATCTCCATATCTAATGGACAATGGCAACCGGCGCCTATAACAAAGTGTGATATGTTTTTATTTATATAATACCAATTGACGGGGCAAAGAATCATTCACCTGGTGGTAAGCGACACGCCTGTCCATAACAGTTGCAGTACCACTCATGAAGATCTGAGGGGCACTGTCACTGCGCCTGTTACCCTGAGACATAAGTTGACAAGTCTCATGTCACTGTAATGTCACCAGCACCCTTACCCAAATGCCGTAATGCTCACATTACTGCTTGGCGGCAGAAATAGGTAAGGTGCCAGCACTTCCCTTGAAGAAGTCTTTTACAAGGAACTCTACAGCTACAAAGTAACCATTCACAAACGCCGTACAAAGTAAATTTCTCCCTGTTCCTACTAATACAACCTAAATCTCTTAATTGAATATTGTGCTAACTATTAAGAAGAGGTAGTAAATATTTCACACTAATTATATCATAGACTCGTTCAGGAACGTTCTGCCACCATACCTATTCTTACCACCAAACTGTAATGTGGCCGATACTGCGTACCTGTTTTTAATAAGGGTGCTGGGTGAAACTGTAGGTACATACAACTTGTTTACTTTATATCTCAGGGTGACACGCGTAGTGGTAGTGCCCTCAAATCTATGCGGTTTAAAGCTCTGAGCGGCCTTGCAACCGTAGGTAGAGAGGCGTAATGGTTTAGCCCGTCATATGACAATTGTAAAAAAACTGACTTATGACGACAAGTAAGTAGAATTGCCTGGACGCCAATTCTGATAATTTTCTTGAAACACCGTGTCGTATCAATATAATATAATCGACCTGGAATTACGTCTATTTACTAAGTTTTATTGAAATATCCCCTAGTTCGCCACTATACAGGACTTGACACTGGAGGTAATAAAAATCGGTACTCACTACTCAAAGTATATTGAAAGAAAAACGCCTTGAATTGGAGAAATAGCAAAATCAACAATTAAAATAACTGCTCCTTAAGTAAAATTTAGGCGCTATTTATAAAAATGAATCTTCATGCGTGAACAGCCACCCTTAGAGGTGGATGATTTTCTTCAAAATAAAATGGGACCACTATGGAAGTGCCCCCTTTCCAACAAAAAAGAATCATGAAAATCGGTTCACAAATACCAGTGTTATCGCATAACATACATACAAAAAAAACATACAGTCGAATTGAGAACCTCCTCCTTTTTTGAAGTCGGTTAATAACAGATATTCATAAATTGGAACCACTAACAGAAATACCATAATTTAAAAGGAAAATGTTCACACTAGATCATTTTAACACATTTTATTTAAAAAAAATGCTGAACGCTTAAACGAGATGAAAAAGTGCCATTTTTGACGGCCATACCCATGCACGGCTATTTCTCTCCATAAACAGAATAAAGAGAATAATTTTTTTCGTCCGGAAATCCGGAATTCGATAAAAGTAATTAATTAGTATTTGGTGGTTTTAACAACTACTCTACTCTACTCTATATCACTCCTTATAGCTATGTCTATACATGTATCTATGTATGTGGAACACCTTTTTCCGACCATTTATCATCAATTATTACATAGAATATACCATTTATGTAATCATTGATTTTGTAATAAGCTTATTAGTATATATTTAACATGAGCTATAAACAGTTTTACTTATAAATTTTGTCCAATTTCTGGAATTTTATTATATCGAAAACTAAGTTACTACGTACAAGATAAATTCATCGTAAATCGCTTTGGTTCTGGCCTCAAACATACCGGTTCAAGATAATATGGAATGGTGACATTACAAACACCAGCGTTGGTTTCACGATCTTTCGTCATAGTCAATCTTTGTCGCGGGGAGACTGTACAGGCATGCCCAAATTGTTCCTTCGTTTCATTTTGATACTATTTTATTAACACTGCGGAATGTTTCCACTATCTTTTTGTAGGTATGTATACATAGGAACAAAAAGCCATGCACCTGATCAACCCTCGTTGTAATATGTAACGGATTTGCATTTCGGTATCTATCAAGATTTAGACTTAGTTCTTTTTGTTGACATAAAAATGTCAATTACTTCACGAAGACATAGATTTCACACAGATGATGCTACGATAAAAAAGTCGTTAAAAACCAAGAGCAAAGATGTGCAACAATCACATTGGAAAAATCGTAAGGTCCGTACATCCGTCAGTACATTCCGTGGCTTAGTCTTCATAGCGTCTGGCACGCTACTTTGCTGGAAGACGTTGGTTCGAATCCAACCGGATCGAAGAAAGTTTTTTCTTAGTGTTCGATCTTGGTATTAATAGTTACCAAGATCGAAGAATAGAATAAGTATCATGGTGGTCAAACATCGTTACAACCTTCTTCTTCTTCGTCTCCTACTGGAGGTTGGCTATCATTATGGCAATTTGGTTCCGTGAAGTTGCAGCTCGGAACAGTTCTGTGGTGCTTATGTTGAACCACTCTGCAAGATTTTGAAGCCGTGTGGCTTTTCTACGACCACGTCTTCTGCGGCCCTGGATTTTTCCCTGCAAAATGAATTGCAGTAGACGATGTGCCCGAAGTACTGCAGTTCTTTTTACTGTTTTCAGGAGCTCCAAGTCGTTGTCATTGGTGACTTGCTCCATCCACGTTATTTTCTAAATTCTTCGATAAACCCACATTTCGAAGTCTTCTAACCGTAAATATAATGTCCGAGTTAGTGTCCATGCTTCTACTCCGTACAAAAGATTTGAAAATATGTAACACCGTACTAAACAGCATCTTGTCGATAGTTTGAGACTACGATTGCAAAGGGGTAGCTCGTTTTAACAAAAGTACTCCTGACTTGCTGTATGCGACTTCTAACTTCTAGCTGTGGTCTTTCTGGTTATTTACCATACAGCCAAGGTATTGAAAAGACATCGTGACACTCAATACGCTTAAAAATTACAAATGTCAATTGCGCTGATTTGGTTTCACAGCAAAACTAAAATTAAATAAGATATAAAAAACCAATTAGATGGGGTTATAGATCTCGTTTTGTTGATTCCAATTTAGATAAAAAATGTTAATTTCGTTATTTATGACAAGAAGGCTAATAACGGTAAGCGACATGTCTGTCCATAACATTTGAAATACCACTTAGAGGTATAAATTACAAAGATCTGAGGTGCACAGCCACTCCGCCCGTCATGACATAATTTTGACAAGTCCCATGTGCCTATACTTTCATAAGTACCTTTACCCTTCAAAACCGAAACGCTGTAATGCTAACATTACTGCTTGGCGGCAGAAATAGGAAAGGCGGCAGTGTACTTCCCTAGACGAACTCTCTCATAAGGAGCTCTACAGATACCAAAAATTGTCCGATGAAATTGAAAAATGGAACATGAAATGAAATTATTTTTTCGCATCTAAATATCAACATTTCAGGGCCTTTATAGGTCCTATGGTCACGAGATGGTGAAGTCATCCACCAGTTATGTCTAATATTATTACAAACCACCCAATTTTTCACTATTGTTACAAAAGTTATTAATTAATTACCTTGTTTTTAAATTATTCCAAAGAAACATTCCCATTTGCGCTACATATATTTTACAATATAGTTTAATTCGTCTATCAAAACGCACACTCATTTAGGGTTGTACCTGAATAAAAAAAGATTAATGTGAATAAGTTTACAATTAACTTGAAACTACATATTTGTAGTACGAAAAACAAATTGATCACACACCACCTTCTCTGATGGTTAATTATAATTATTAAGAGGCATAATATACAGGTAAGGTACAATAAAAGCTTATAAATTATTTTGACAATATAGAGTACTTATTAATAAAATTTTATTATTAATGGTAATTACAATAAATTAAAACATTTTTTTATAACAACGCACACATTCAACATAGACCTCAATATTAATTATGTCTGCTTGAGATTTTTCTTCAGAGAAATGAATATTTTCATTTGCCAGGTACAATCGTGAAAATCTAGAAAACTCGAAACGGAACATGATTATGTTTCAAAAGTAAAACCTATTCTAGACGGACGCCGATCTCCTTCATTCTGCCGTTCCCAAAAAAGTTATAACTCTCGAGAATTTCAATTTGAAATTGCCGTTTCTACGATTCTTTTTCATATAATAAATAATAACTCTAATCTCATGCATTAGATTCTTTCCTCGAGATTACTTCTGTCCGAATATTATTATCATAAGAAGCCCGTGCAAGTGCGATTTCGGTGGAAGATTAAACCGGGTATTATTAGCATACGTTATGTTTATTTATTGCTCCGTAAGGGGTTTGTTTTGCTTTTATGAAGGGGTAGAGTCGAGGACTTCTTTTAACAACTTTTGTTGCATAACCTTTTACAATAACATAATAAATTTAAAAATAATAAAATATTAAGTTTTTTGTACTATCTTATACTCTTTAGGTCCGACGATCCCCTCTCGCGCTTCTGCGTTTTGCATTGCACTGGTTTACGCTTAGCGCTTTCTTTTGTTAACGCACAGGGTTATCACCGTTTAGAGCGATTAGATCGCGATATTTTTATTTTAGTACGAAAGTAAAATCTAAATTATTAAAAGTTATGGAACAAAAATGGTTGTTTATGATGTTGGTAATCTTGCTCTGCGAGGTTCTCAGTATTTTACAAATAATTCGTAATTTGATAACAGTATTTTATAAATAATCGTTAGTAGTATGAGTTCATCATGCCTATAGGTGTAGAATGGGTTAGCAGCGGCAGTCGAAGGCCATGGCAAATCCATTGACAAACCTCCACATTCGTACGTTATTGTAGTATATTAATTCACCTGTTTACTTACGGCATTATTTTAAACCCTTTTTAACCGATTTGAAAAAAGGACAACGTTCTCAATTAGACAATTCTCTTCAAAATCTCGACCATCGCAGAAAAGTAGCCTGCTTGTCGGTTTTCTATCGGATACGTTTCGGGAAGTGTGCGCTGGAACTTTTCAATTTAGTTTCACCCTCACCGTTCCTCCTTCGGTCGATTAGAAGGTCCGGAGCACTCCAGTCTTATGTCGTTGATATTCCACCTATTCGCCTAAGCGCTTTGCTTTCTCCTTTCTGATGCGTACGGCAAAGGAATGGAATGCTCTATCTGTATTTCCCGAAAAGTACAATTTGGGGCTATTCAAGGCTAAGAGTGAATAGGCATTTTTTAGGCAAACGCGTCCCATCGTCGATCTTATCGTCGCTTAACATCAGGTGAGATTTTGGCCAAGCGTGTGTCTATTATTGAAAATATTCTTGAAAAATCCTATATACTCCGTAAAAGAATTTATGGACTTTAAATTGTAACGAATTCAGTATTTTCTATTATTATTCTAATTTTTACCGCATTAACATACTCTTGTATAATTGTTATCAACTTATGACGATCCTTGATGGAGAATGATATTTGATATATAATTTAATGACAACAATATTATATAATGAATTGTTAATTTTCTAATTATTGTGTGCTTTTCTTATAATTTTTCTTTTTGTCTGATGATCTCAATATAATTTCTTATACTTTGACATGTAGTGCAATTTATAATGTAATGTTATGTTTGAGAAATAAATGAATCTGAATCTGAATCTGAATCTATTATATATTAAAAAAGACTGTATTTTTTGTAAGTATGTTACGCGACTACTTATTTGTGAATTTATTTTGATGATTCTTTTTTTATTGGAAAGAGGGTACCTCAGTATTGGTCCCATTTAAATTTGAAGAAAATGTTTTATCTCTACGGGTGGCAAACTGGGGATGAAACTTTTGAGGTTGGTTTTTTTTATAAAAAAGTTATAATTCTACAAATGCTTTTACCGACGCTAATGCATTTCATGTGTAGAACTCCTATGTTCGTTATTCTATAATTTTATTCTCATTACAATTGTTTAATTTTTCTTCTTATTGTATCGATGGCATACACTATAATGCTTGCTATCGTGGTGAAAGAATTTGCCAATCGACGTAACGTATTCATCGACTGTTGCAAAGGATGCACCTATATCCATTAATTATCATTATCACCAATATATGATTTTAAACATGAGCCTGAATTATTCGTTCTCTAGAGTCAAGGTATGGCTGTCATAAACACCTACATGTTCCCTAGAGGTTCTCATAAAAATATTCCAATAAAACTTGCTACCACAACTATAACTGTCAGTCCACTTGTGGATATTGGTCTATACAAAAATCCACTTTAATAGACAAAATCTCTAACACAACTATCAACCCCAATTCCTAATTTCACGCACTGTTATAACTCGGCCAAGTGTGAATGATCTACAAGTCCGCAGCCATTCAAACACATAGCCTAGATAAGCTACGTTGGCTCATGTCGGCTCGAATTAGTCGGCTGTAACTATCAGGCAGAGAGCCCACCTCAACCATAAATTAGATGCTGCTTGAGCGCTACATGGGTAGTACACGGTTTCATTGCCAAACGATACGCGATATAGATAAATTAAACACACAAACTCTTATTTAATCTTTTCATGTAGTCAATTTTTGTTTCTTGTCAACGAAATGTCAGACCAGTCCCTTATATACCCGTTCAAGTTATCCCGCTATCTCTTACTTACTTACGTTTTATCATTTTATGGCAAACGTTGGCCTCGCGATGTTAAATTTTCCTCAGAGGCCATGTTTGCGCACGTAGGTAAGAAAGGATGAGCAGGATACTCATGTCAATGAGTTTTCGTTCAAATGTGATTGTAAGGGTCCCTTTCTCAAGCTTTTTCCATTTTCAATCCATTCCATTTCTAAAATTATTCTTATACGCTTATTTGCGTACAATTTCACTATGACGGTGTATATAACACAGATTTTACATAGTTTGTGCACCAGTCTAACACTAAAGTCTTATTGCTATCTACTTAAGTTTCCAGGAAATGTAATGAGAGGTATATATAAATATAAGGTATATATACATATCATGTGGTTATTGTTTCATCAAATACCATAGACTTTCTAGACGACTCCATATTTTTACCATCACTTTTATTTAGTCTATAAATTGCCTATATACTACTATGACTGGTAACTTTCCAAGAGAAGTCAATATTTGCAATGTCGTCTGACGTATGACAATGGAGTTTAGCTATAAAGCATGGGCCATAGACTTTTAATCAATCTGCACGGTCGGTGCGGGACTGCAAAAATGGCAGCAGGTTTGCGGACGGCTTAATTAAAACCATAAGGAAAATTGTGTTGACCGTTCCGTTCCGGTTTGTTCTTTATGACGTTTTTTTGGACGTTTCGAAAATAAGGATTTCTCTTGGACATTATGGGTTTTCTTTTTACTTTTTTGTTACTTTTATGTGGTTTTCGTATCTATGGAAATGTGTTCTACAAGGCTAAAATTTTTTTTTATGTATAGACTAGAATTAATCTCTTTTTTAAGCGTACCAGAAAGCTAGCCACGTCTCTGCGGACGTGGGGGCAACACCAGCCAATATATACGGCATACCAACAGGGGTTGGTTGTTTCAGAAGCCCGTAATGATTCGGCATGTGTAATTTAGTGCTGTATTCACCAACTGCATGTGTGCTGAATGGGCTGGCATATTCGCCAGCCACAAAGGAATAGGCTGATCCGGTCGTGCGCAAACTTTGCCGCGAAGCTCCCCCTTGGAAGATGTAAGGTGGCCCAGGAGATTGTTTCGACTACATTTACTGACCGAAATCAAATAAATGCAGTATGGTATGTATCTATATTGAGGGTGCTTTGTGATAAGAGCCTATTTTGTCTTTTTATCTGCATGAACCTTCTAAAAATATGGCATTTATTTAAAATTACAGCTTTTTGTAAGGTATTGGAGAGGATTTCTTTAAAATCCAATAATTTGAGGCGATGGACGATGCGGCGAGGCGATGGGGTAACGCTTGTTGCGGAAAGGACAATAGGGACAACATATTTCTTGTTTGGTCGCCAAAGCCAAGTTACCTAATGTTTCCAAATACAAAACAGCACACAGCAAACAATTAATGGTACCTACATTCGCCATCTGTAAGCTAATTACTCATCTAGACTAATTTAAAACCCAAATACGATAGTTATGCTGTAAGTTGTAGAAGAGTTGGATTATCTGTAGACTATACTACGTGCGGCATCAGATCAATGTTACCATATTATTGCAATGTCATTGGATGACCATAATCTTGGCCTTGTTGACATTACTGCTTGGCGGCAGAAATAGGTAAGGTGGTGGTACCTACTTCCCTGGACGAACTCTTTCACAAGGAGCTCTACTGCTACTTTTCAATTGTCACTCGTAACCGGTAAATAAATATTGTGTTCTTAAGTTTTCGCGATTGTTACACATAGGCATGGTAGACACATTCCATGTAAACCTGCAAAGGGCCCGAAACGTTGGTTTGTTTGAAAGAACAAATATACGCGATTTAAATCCGGAAAAATAGTTACATTTCCTAACGGTAAATAAATAGTTACATTAACGATGACTGTTTTGTTGCAGACCTTTTGTTCGGAATTATAGAAATTATGTCCGACAGAGAACACAGGCGGAAACTGAAAAACAGCAATATGCTGAGTCTTCATCCTCTTCATTAACTCATTAAAAATAGATATCAGTTTGTTAGCGCATGTGTCATGTGACTTTCTATTCTAAATGCATATTTCATGAATATAGACCTATTTAATTTAATTTAATTGTCACAATAGTGCAAATTATATAATACATAAATTATACAAATTACAATTTATATACAAATAAAAAAAAGCATTTTACAAAAAAAAAAAACACAAACATTTTGTTGGCAATTGCGCCATGTTTCTGTGCTGTCACAGACAAGCTTCACAAATAAAGCTAAGGCTATATGCACACGCTAGTCGTAGTTGTACAATGAATTATATATGACTACCTCGCGCACTGTACGCCGATTGCGTGTTGCACGGATAACAGTTTTACTAGATTGGACCTTTATTTAGAACATAATCTTCTACATCCTATTTAAAATATTTTAAGAAAAATGTTAGATAACTTAAAATCGTACAAAACGTATAAGAAAATTATAGGCAGAATGGCTGGCTGCCTCGCATACCTCGGATTGATAATATTTGATATTTAGATTTTAGTTGATAGATATTTTACAGCATTGGACTTTTTATAACACGTCAGGTGTCCTAGACATAGGGTATGCCTAACGATTTTGGTATTATAGCGTCCTAGAGTCACACGGTATGTCTAACGCGCAACAGTGTTTTAATTTACCATTTAAAAAG
>NW_020653337.1:5187562-5232082 GCF_003589595.1 Hyposmocoma kahamanoa
AATTATTTCGGGTCTAAATCGTGTGAATTTAGACTCGAAATAATTGTAGAATAACAAACCATCATTTGATTCGTAACTATGAGACCTGCAAAAGGCCCAAAACGTAAAGAAAAAATAGTTTTAACCAATATTCAACATGTGTTTAACACCATCTGTATACCACGAGATACCTAACAAATTATTCGAATGGCAGGTTATAGGTTATAGCAGCGGAATGTTGCCTATTTGGGTCATGTACTGCGACAATATAGATATCATCTATTGCACACTATAATGATGGGCAAAGTAACTGGGAAGCGGTAGGTTGTGAAGAAGGTAGATGTCATGGGTTCGTAACATCAGGGAGTGAACCGGCATCACGACTGTGGAAAAACTGTTCAGGCTAGTTCTGGCCAAAGAAAGATATAGAAAACCGACTGCCGACTTTCGATAATGGAGAGGCACTTGAAGAAGAAGAAGATAGGTTATACCGATATCTCCAATTTTGTTTTTTTATTTATTTTTTTATTCGGGGAGCATATAATATTTGTAAATAAATATGGCTGTTTACA
The DNA here is from genome assembly GCF_003589595.1 of Hyposmocoma kahamanoa. Lineage (NCBI taxonomy): Eukaryota > Metazoa > Arthropoda > Insecta > Lepidoptera > Cosmopterigidae > Hyposmocoma > Hyposmocoma kahamanoa. The sequence continues at coordinate 5,188,114 of NW_020653337.1, forward strand.
AAAATAACAGAAAATGACCAAAAAATAAAGTTCGATATAACCACATTAAAGTCCTTTTAAATCTCTTGTCTATAAATTCATGGATCCATTTTTACATGAGCCCAAAGACAGAATTTCGAGTTGAAAACCGCACGTATAGAAAAATCATCATCATCCACCACTGTCCCATGATTTGGAATTGGCAAAGTATGCTTTCTTCTTCCAGTCATCTAAGTCGCCTGTAATCTCGTAGGCTCTCTTCATATACTCAAATCCTCATTCATATAATCCACTCACCTTTTAAGAGTCGAAACTAAGAGTAAGAGACCATAAAAACTTGATAAAGTAAATTATATAAGAATTGTTTCAGACAATATCTTTTAGAGTGCACTGTCGTGTTGTCCAATAACACGAGTCTCTTTTGGAAATTCATCAAACACAAAATGATTAAAGGTATTTATTACATTTATTAGTTATATCGGGTAAAGATTGTTTAATAAATTAACATTCTTTGACATAGTTCCTTATTAACCTAGCAAGACTATTTTTTATAGCTATGAAATCCCAAAGTCAAATACTAAGCGTGTATATGTTTGTCAATCAACTAGGATTCACAAGGCTACCCTAATATATATATATTATATACTCGAATTATTAGTACGTGAAATGATAAAAATTTAAACAGAAGGAGGTAAAAAGCATTTGCAACGATATCTTCGTAAATTATAATAAAATGCCCAGCCCTACAAAGTGACTGCTCAAGAATATAGCTGTTAATAAAATACATAACGTGGAATATCTCGGTTCCTTTGAAATCCGACCGTCTGCCGTATAACATCATTTGTGCCGATTTGAATCTCAAAGATTTCGAATTTAAGTTTCCGAACGCTCCAGGCTTCTTGATTTGGATCAACTCGTAAGAGAAAGCTAGAAGTCGGACTAAAGTTTTTGTTTAAAAAAGTTATGCTTTCATTCAGAAAGCTCACTAAATCCTTGCATGCAGTATTTTCGAAAGAAAAAACAGATAGCAGCTGGCCATAGGCATCTATCAAGGTTCTCTACTGAGCCCCAAATTTAGTAAGAGAAAGCTGCTAGTAATAGGAGTCTAACAAGGTTCCTCATTTAGCCCTAAATTTAGCTAGCGATACATTTCTTACGAAATGCAATTTCAAGAAATTAGTAGAAAAAAATCCCTATCAATTTCTATTGACAACATAATGATATTTTTAACTGACTTCATAAAAAGGAGGAGGTTCAATTCGACTGCATGTTTTTTTGTATGTATGTTACGCGATAACTTGATTTGTGATTTGATTTTGATGATTCTTTTTTGTTGGAAAATAGGTTCTCAGTAGTAATACCATTTAAATTTGAAAAAAATATTCCACCTCTAAGCGTGGCAAACTAGGGGATGAATCCGGTTTCGCGCACTTTTCGGTAACCGATTTCTATAAAATTTGGCAAACAGATGTAATTCCACGAACTTTTGAGGTCGGTTTTTTTAGTACTTTGCACTAAGATTATTTGGTATGTATGTTATTTATAGTTATATTATGCTATTACTCCAACAGTTCAATGATTTTCATTTGTTGGAATGGTACGTCAATACTGGCAGCATTCAAATTTTAAGAAAATATTCTACCTAAGTATAAGGGTGGCAACTTAGAGTATGAATTCGGTTTATTGAATTTCACCCACTTTTTGTTAACCGATTTTAATAAAACTTGGCACATAGATGTAATTCCAATGAAAATAAAACACAGCGAAGAACGGATAAGCAAACAGTTGACGTCAGTTTTTTTAATTGTAATTATTTATTTAAGCGATCGTTTGCTTCTAACTTATACCACAAACGCTATCCTTCTTTATGTGTAATATTCAATTTCGATACCCTTTGAAACATCATCTTTATGTATTAGCCAGTCAATCTGCTCTCGCTCGTGCAGTATCTAACATAATTCTTCCTTTTATATTGAAGTAAATGTTCCATCTTTTCAAAAGCCAATTGTGTTTGATTTTCATTAAAAAAATTATTCTGGTATATTAGGTATTTTATGAAATTAATGTAGTAAAAAGACAGCTTTGTATATTTACATAATTTATTATTACAATATAATTATAAATTTACAATTGTTGCATATCGTCAGTGATCGTGCATTTACGCGAAAGTAGTATTAAATTATGAGTTTCCATTTCGGTAACTTATTAATAGAAACAGTTGGGTTGGAAATGAAATTCCACTTATCCCAATCAGAAACCATGTGGTAGGGAAGAGTGGAATAAAAATCCACTTGTCCCCACCAGGAGGGACAGCTGGTAGAGATCAGTGCAACAGGCTAGTTTAGTAGCCAAATCAAACCCGCGTAAATGTCGTGGCAACCAAGTTAGCGTGGTTTACGGTATTTTTAATAACAACGCAAATTAATGCTTACTGCGCAAAGATAAAAGTCGTAGCCATTGAAATAACAAAGCAATAACGATCAATCACTCTCTCGTAAAATTTGATTTAGTGCGGATACGCACCTTTTGCTAATACTACGTATTCGGATCTGCATTATCGTCGACGACATGAAGATTTTTCGCGTTGTTAAAACATTATTACCTGGTATATTGAAGTGGAAGATTGCATTACAAATGCGCATACTATTGGATGCAATAACATAAAAAAAGAAACAACATCGAATGTACGGACAACGGCACATCAGACTACACATTTTTGTTCGAAAATCGCCTCCAGTGCCACGGAATAAGATACGTCAATGTGTAGCTCGATATGCTGACGTGTACATTGCTTAAACATGGCCTTGGGTTCTTTTCTGTAACACCAACAACATTTTCAATGTTTAGCTGCCCACTGCCCTCCTTATATTAACTAACATAATCGATATTTTAGTTTATATTAATGACTTACCTAGCCTTATGGGGGGTATAAAACATGGGATAGTATTGTATGCTGATGATACTTCCTTATTATTTAAAGTTAAAAGGCACCAATGTTCCTACGACGATGTCAACAATGATATATCTAAAGTAGTTGATTGGTTTGCTGTTAATAACCTTCTTAATGAGAAAAACCAAATTGTGTGAAATTTACATAACCCAATTTTAGAGAGACGGTTACAAACATTGTAGTGAGAAACGAAAAATTGAATCTTGTGGATACAGTTGTATTTTTAGGTATAACGTTAGATGCTAAATTGCAATGGGGTCCCCATATAAGTAAGTTATCAAAACGGCTCGGCTCTGCAGTGTACGCGATTAAAAAAATAAGGAAACTTTCAGACGTCGAAACCGCTAGATTGGTTTACTTTAGCTACTTTCACAGTCTAATGACATACGGCATTTTGCTTTGGGGTAATGCCGCCGATATCAATAGAATCTTTGTCCTGCAGAAACGTGCAGTTAGGGCAATTTACAATCTGGGCCCCAAAGTATCTTTGAGAGACAAGTTTAAGGAAATTAACATTCTTACACTAGCCTCACAGTACATTTATGAAAATATAATTTATGTTAAAAGGAATAGTAATTTCTTTATGAAAAATTGTGACAGACATAACGTTAATACGAGGAATAAAAATAAACTAGCTTTTCTTGATAGTCGTCTTCACAAAGTCAAAAAATCATTTAAGGGGCAATGTATACGCTTCTATAACAAGATTCCGGTTGATATACAAAATTTGCCTTTCACGAGGTTTAAAACTATAGTGAAACAAAAACTTTATACTAAAGGTTTTATTATACAACTTCTGCGTACTTGGATGACAAAAATCCGCGGTAGTAACCCGTTTAGCTCATGGAGGTAGTCTCGATCTCTGATGTTTAAAAAAAAAATATTGTAAATGTTATTTACAAAGAGCAACCTCTAGAGTTTCTTGCTCATTCTTCTCAGGGGAATCTGCCTCACGAATGAGCGGTAGAGTTTAACCATTGTGACGATTTCAAGTGTAATAATGTTTACCTATGAAATAAAGCTTTTTAATATATATATATATAATAAATTAACTGCCTCCGTGGCCGAACGGATACCATACCGGACTGCCACGCAGAGGTCCCCGGGTTCGATTCCCGGGCCGGGAGAAATATTTGTATGGCCTACATTTATTTCTCTCGTGAGTTTGGGTGTACTTTGTGGTTGTCTATGTGTGTGTCCATGGCACCCGCGACACAGGGTTTCCCTAGTGCGGGGCTATGTTGAGTGTGTGCGTTATTATTAAAGGTTATTTTGAATTTGAATTTTGAATTTGAATTTGATATTTTAAACGAAATTGGGTTATTAACATACCTAGAATGAGCAAAACGAGATCCACTAACCCTTACAAGTGGATTTTTATATCTTATTTGGTTTCACTTTTATTGACAAAATTAGCATAATTGACATTTTTAAAATAAAAAAGCTTTAGCTGTCAATATCTCGAAATTTACCAAAATGAAAGTGGGTTACTTATTACAAGGAGGGAAGCATCATGTAGAATAATACTAAGAAGAAATACGTCTTTGTGGTCACATACGTCATTTATTTTATTATACCGCCACGGCGACGATAAAAGTGACTTTAAAGAATTCTGTGGAGACAAACAGAATCTAAGAATCTTATGTAAGAAATCGCAAAAAATAAAAACAAATTCGGCTAGTTATGCAATTGTGGAAGTAAACACGTAGTTTGATACACTGCACGCGTTCTTCCCACGAATTAGGCGTAGATAACCAGCCTCACCCCAAGTGGCAGACCAAGAGTTTTTGATGATCCAAAACGGTTTATTGTTCTCTGTAACAATAATTTACAATATATTACAATCTCCGAATATTAAATAAAAGTTAAACCGTAGCTCTCGGCTTTATAAAGAGTGTAACTATTACAAGTGTGCCCAGGCGATTATTCCGTAAATATAATAAATATTCAAACTGATATGGATGTACTTTACTCAGTGAATAAAACCGATATCAATAAGTTTTTAAACATAAAACAAGAAATATCCAAAATTTAATGATAATCGCTCCCACGCATTTAATATGTAGAGAGACTTTAGCTGAACAAATAAAACACTACAACGTGTCTTGCGTACTGATTAATAAAAATATTTTGGTTGTGAATTATGGAACACACTTTGTTCTTTATGATGGTAGTAATATAATCCTGTTAGATTGCTAGTATTTTACACATAACCCTGTTTATATTATAGTCCATTCCTTCCGAATGCCGTTGAAAATTCGAAGTTAACCGTCATAATAATATGACTTTAATACCAAAATAGAAAATCCTGCTGACCAATCATACGGGTTGAGCATTGTGATTGGCAATTGTTACATTATTTAAAGCAATTGACTATACCCTACTAAAAATGTTTTGCTTTACCTGTTCCATAACCAACAAGAACAAGTGCGTGATTAACACCGTCTTTTGGGTCGCAGTCGTTCGGATCAACGATTTCTCCCTTGTACTCGCTTAGCATTCTACTTTCAAAGTTCAAAGCTGTAAAAGAAACGAGCATATTAGACTCACTCTGTAAGAAAATGTATCAATAATTCACATGTAAAGATTACTATGCCACGAAGGCGGTTTGGTGTGACTTTGAGAAGAAAAAAATACCTTTTTTTTTAAATTAGAGTTATTTTTCTACGTGATCTCCTTTTAACTCTATACACCTTGACCAGGGAATTCCAACTTCTTCAATCCATCAAAAAATGTTTTTGTATAGAGTTAATTTCTTGTCACTTCCTCACTCGATCCAAATCTTTATCCACCAAGCCATTTCTTCACGTTTAGGAAGAGGTAAAAGTCAGGTAGGCCAAATCTGGGTTATACGGGAGTGCGGCAATACGAGTAGTTCGTACCATAATTCGACAAGTTTTGATGTTGCGATTGCAGATAAAAAACGGAATATTCGAAATTCCATTCAAAAAATATACCGACCTCATTTAACTTTTTATTTTTTGTTTTCGCGCTGATTTAAAAAAAGGATCATCAGTTGTTTAGTAAGGGATTCTAAATTAAAAAATGCGTAATAAGTAATAATTAAAAAAATAATTTTAGTAGCAGTAGAGCTGTTGATGCATTCTTGTGAAAGTTCCTTGTGAAAGAGTTTTGCAAGGGAAAGTACGCAAAGTAAGCACGTAAAGGGAAGGACCTTGTATGTGAGCATTACTGCATTGTTTAGAAGGGTAAGGGTGCTGTTGAAATTACAGGCACATGGGACTTGTCAACTTATGTTTCAGGGTGACAGGCGTAGTGGCAGTGCCCCTCAGATATTTGCGATTTGAAGCTCTGAGTGGCTCTGCAACTGTTATGGGCAGGTGTGTAGTTTACTACTAGACACATGACTTGCTCATCTCGTTACTAAATATTATTAAAAAAAATTTCGGAAAAAGTTTTTATTTAACCCTAAAGTTACGTATTTATCAAATCGTATCGTATTTCAAAGAGTAATAGTTAAGCAAAAAGACGCTATTATCTGTAATTACAGATACCCACATCTCTACCCAGGGTGGCTGTAAAGTTACCTAACTGCGGTCATATTTTGTGAATGTTTAGTAGCAAGACCTCTCGCTAGCGTTGAAGAACGACATCGTAATGCAAACCTGCATGTCGAAGAAAACCGTTACCCATGTGAAGTGCAGTCGCATTATTTCAACTTAAAAATGTCAATCATGTTAACCTACCTATGGAAAGGGGGCCATAATTGTATAAAGCATCTTTGAGTGCTTCTTCATCAGCGACTTCTAGAATTTGACCTTCTGTAATATTAACTACAATCTTGCTTAGATCCGTTGAACATCGTCCTTGAAATCCTTTATATGGGTAATTATTTTCTTCTTCTAAGCCTCCTTCCTGTGCCAAATACCTGAAATTTGAATTTAAATGTAAATTGGACAGTAATGTTGTGCCTTTTACGAAGCTTTGATATTTTATTTCTTTTAAGATAGCACAAGTATTTGTTACGATACGGATAGCGGTACCCGTAGTAATTATAGAATTACTACATGTACGCGAAATTGGCTTGTAATATCTTTGTTCCCCGGTAATCAGTAAAGGTTAGTTTAATATCTACAGTTATTATTCAAGGCAATAAAAGAAACGTTTAAAAATGTATGTTATTAGAAAAACATAACAATATTTGTCACTTTTATTCACGTGACACCTTCCACCAACAAGTTTCTTTGAATTTTTGGCGACTCTAACTAATCATAGATTTTAAGAATTTTCATGTTCATTACTTCGGTATGACTTCTTATTTTCCCAACATTCCGGTTTACACAGTCTATGATCAACGACTGACTGGCCAGCGGCAGTTGATAGAACATTATCTGTCTATCCTCTAGCGCTGTGGACGACTTCCCTGATCTCTATTTTTGTGGCGTTACCGTTGTCACTAACTTTTATCCGCAAACCATATTCACTGTATCCTCAGATGAAACGCAAGTCGATGGTTCGAGATTTGGCGTTTTTGTTTAGATTATTGCTGCTGTAAGCAATTATCATCGGATTCCACGCGTTGAATAGTTTAAACCTGTTTTTACGATTAAATGTTTGGCATTTCGTGTTCTTGATGAGTTAGTAATTCGATTTTGACGAATAGCGAACGCGGTACAGTCGATGTAAGTAACCGACTATTTGGTTCTGAGTAGAGTGTGAAGAAAGGTGTTAAACAAACCTCTCAATGACCTAAGAGCAGTAAAGTTAATTTTGATATGACTTCCTTATTGTATCGTTAGTGAACGACGTTTTAAGATACTTTTCAAGCCAATTTGATCTTTAATTACATTACATAAATACAAGTTTCAACCAAAAAGACGAAATTCCTTTACACTGTTCTGTTGAATGCGTAAAAGTGGTCTCAGAACCGAAAGGTTAGTTAAGGGGGTCAGATATCTTAGGGCATCGGCTGTACGTAGTGAAATATCGGGAAAATAATTAAAAGTCACGCCGTGGCAAGAATCATAACTAGAAACACTTACTTAAATACGTTATAAGGGTTGCCTCCATTGCATCCGCCATCTATTTTATCACAATCGAGAACTTGTTGCTCCGAAAACGAGATTGTTTTATTATATTTCTTTGCATATTGTCCTTCGATATTACCTGCAAAATTCTAAGAATATTATTTGTTGCCCTGATCTAAAGAGAAATAATTTACAAACAGTGTCAATGCAGGAGGCTGATAGAAGAATTTGGCTCGTTATGACGCGGCTGAACATTTCATGGATCCGAATTTTACACACTTTAGACTAGGTATAATTTCAAACGTTTGACATCCTGCAGCGAAACTGGTAGACGACATCGTCAAAGTGTGAACTGTATATGGGTATGACTAGAGCATGGTCGTGGTTATAAGTCGCGTTGCTTTGTAATAACAATACAAATGGGCATTAAGGCAATAAAATTATTTTTAATAGGTGTTACCACACCTACCTACTATGCCAAGGTTTTGGCCAGGTTGCGCTGGCCGTGATCACGGGCTGACTATGCTTAAATTTTAATCAATTTTATCGCGTTTACCCCCGTTTATAATATTAAAGTAACACCCGTTATATCAATGATGAATTTTTAACATTTATTCTCGATATTCCTAGCCAAACTTTTTGTCTTGATACGGCAAAACATACATAATTCTGAAACACTAGAGCGTTGTCGCCACTCTAGAAGATGACTTGTAATGATGATACCTGACGTCTAACATCCTCAAATCATCATCATCATCATTCAGCCATACGACGCCCACTGCTGGGCATAGGCCTCCCCCAACGATCTCCACGACGATCGGTCCAGCGCTGCCCGCATCCATCGGCTTCCCGCGACCTCCACCAGATCATCGGTCCACCTGGTGGGGGGCCTACCCACTGAGCGTCGTCCGGTGCGCGGTCGCCATTGAAGAACCTTTCCGCCCCAACGGCCATCGGTTCTCCTAGCTATGTGCCCCGCCCACTGCCACTTCAATCAACAACATAATAATCTCACTCAAGTGTACTAAAAAAACCGATCTCAAAAGTTTATGGAATTACAACTATTTGCCAAGTTTTATTGAAATCGGTTAAAGGAAAGTGCGCGAAACCGGATTCATCCCTTATGTTGCCATTCTTAGAGGTGGAATATTTTCTTCAAATTTAAATGGGACCACTACTGAGGCACCCTCTTTCCAACAAAAAAGAATCATTAAAATCGGCTCACAAACATTAGTTATTGCGTAATATACATATAAAAAAACACAGTCGAATTGAGAACCTCCTCCTTTTTTTGAAATCGGGTAAGAAGCGTATTTTATTCTTTTAAAACGTATGGCAACTGACACTAGGACTCTCTAGCTGATATTTATAATACGAACTTTACTTCAACTAAGCATATATGATGAGCTAAGCAAGTTTTTCGTATCTACGGAGGGAACCTTGAGGGAAGTTTAAGCAAAATATTATTCGTAAATTAACAACTTTGATTTTAATTCGTAATTTCTTATCGAGTTCTTAGATTTTAGCGATTGTTATACATAGGAAATGAAACTATTTTTCCGGATTTAAATCGCGTATATTTGTTTTTTCAAACAAACCGACGTTTCGGGCCCTTTACAGGTCCCATGGCCACGGTTGACTGTGTGGTCGTAATTTCTTACTTAAACTTACGCAAAGTTCATTTAGTAAATCTCAGACTAGTGTATCTTGTCTATTTTTAGCGCAAAACAATGCGTACTAACACAAGTTGTCGTTATATATATAATATATAATGTACGCTACTAAAATATAAATACTCTGTTTTTATTTATTTATTTAATCTTTTTGCACAATACATGAATGCACAAATGTCGGACTTAATGCCATAAGGCATTCTCTACCAGTCAACCATTGGGCCAAACAAAACTACACATAAAACAGAAAAAAAAATATATAACATAGCCTAAATTTTGTGGTTAATATTTACAGCATAAAATAAACATAATGCAGCATAAATAATATACTTACATAATAAACAATACATATATATATATATATATATATATATATATATAACAAATATATAACAAATATACCCTATGTATACAGTAAACATAATATTAATTAATAATATATAAGTACCCACAGTAACATTATGCAGAGTCTTGATCTAGAAGATTACCAAGAAGATAATTGCGCAACATGCGCTTGAAAGGTAACTTAGTCTGAACTTGTTTTATATTTAGCTGGAGAAAGGTCCAAAGACGGATTGCATGAAGGGCAAAAGAATTAGATATAAAATCAGTACAGTGAGAAAGAATAGAGAGCTTGAAGCTACAGCAAGATCGAATTTGGCCGAGAGGTTTCAAAATAAAATGAGCATCTAAGGTAATCAGGGGCAGCCGGATCGAACAAAGTAGAGAAAAGGGTGGTTAACATTCTTAAGGATCTGCGTTCACGGATGGGAAGCCAATTTAATTGACGTCAAAAAGTAGAGATGTGGTCATATTTTCGCAGACCAAAGATGAACTTGATGATATTACTGTAACACATATCATATCATAATCGATTATAGGCAATAAGAGCCTGAACAAGGAGAGTTTTGGTCTTAATGAAAATAGAAAACAAGAGAGGTGAGAGAATTCCGCCCTGAGGTACCCCTGAAATCAGTTCACACCAGCGAGAGAAATAACGGTCAATACGAGTAGCTTGTTGGCGACCGCGGAGATACGAGGAAAACCATTCAGCAGCTGTCGATGAGATATTTAGGTGATCTAAGGCGGCAAGAAGAAGGTCATGATCTACGGCGTTGAAGGCATTGGAGAAATCAATCAAGAACAGCACAGTAACTAAGGTCCATGTCCATGCCCCGCCTTACAAACAACATTTAGCAATGCAGTAGAAGTACTGTGCCCTGGTCGAAAACCTGATTGAAAAGGGAATAGGAAATTGTGAGAGTATACATAAGCAGACAATTGTCCGCGAATGACAGCTTCTAAAACTTTAGAAAGAAAAGGAATAATTGACATGGGACGGTAATGCTTGAGTAAGCTGGGGTTGGTAACTTTAGGAAGAGGAATCACATGGGCATTTCGCCACAAAGATGGAAAAACCCCAGACACAATCGAGAAATTAACTACGTGCACTATGATAGGGAGAATACATTCTAAAATACTTATTACCATAACTCTACTTATGTCATCATGTCCAACAGCATTGGATTTGATTGTCAAAACAACTTTCCTGATCTCATCTTCAGTTACAGTTTTTGCTCTTTTTAAAATTAATATTATTAGTGGGTAATTTTCAGGCTTGTTTTCTGTACCTAATTTAGGTGGTAATTTTTAATATTTAAGTATTCGAGTATATTACCGCGAAGTATTAAGTAATATTTTAGATACAACACTCGAATATTAAAGACCACTTCCTGATAATATTCTAAAAAAATCATCTAATAAAAAATGACACCGTAATAATAAAACTAACATAAATAAAAACTAAGAAAACATACCTGAGAATTAATTAATAATATGATTTCCCATCGTATATTTAATTTTGTTTTTATCAATAATTCAAAATAAAAAATTCTAATTTTGTTTTTAAACGAATTATTTGAAATTATATTGTGATAATTTTGTTTGATTTAAATTTTTCATTTCACTGTTTTATTTGTTTCTTTTCAATTATTTCTTTTGTAACCATATTTTATGCTTGTTTCATTTTGTTCAGTTGCCGGGTGCATTTGGACTAAAGTTACCTATTATTATTATTATTATTATTACTACATTATAGTTGGGTGATAACTTACCAACGGCACTAAAAATGTAGCAAGATCCACAAGGCCCTTGATCCTTGATTGCAGTGACGAGACCCTTTTCACGCCAATCTAATGACTCCGGAGCATTACCCTGTGCCACGTAACGTTTTAAGGTGAATAACTTCCTTAAGAGCAGTCCGCCACGAAAGCCATTCATTTTCAGGCGCTCGGTATCAGACCAGTCAGCCATATGATTAAGCCCAAATTTGGTGTGGGGGTGCTGTTTGTTTAAATCACTGATTATCTTCCAATTGTTTTCAAAAAAGTTTTGACGAAGCTTATATTCTTGGTCGTCACAGTATTCTTTGCCGTAAGCCTTAAGATATAGCGAAAAAAGCAAATCGTTGGTTTGTACTGGATGTTGATTCTGCAGTGAAGCCTGACTGCAAGAGTTTTCTGCTAACGCAGAAGCAACTATGCTCAAAAGTAAAAGGGGTTTTAAAGCGAACATGATGAACGCGTTATTAGCCGTATCTAAGAACTGGATGTTTGTAGGACGTTAGGTGTCGTTTTATAGTTCTTGATTATCTACTTTAGTATATTTTTTATTTTAACTTTTACTTTAAGTAGATTTACTATCTTATCAACATGACATCAGCCGTTGACACGGTCATCAAGAACTCTGTGTTTAACAATAAATAATAAAACAAGGATAATGTTAACCACTAATTTCAGGATTCTTGCCACGGTATGACTTATTTTTATTTATGGAAAACTTCCGTAGCAACCTGCCTATTTTATCTGTCACAATTTGTACATAGGGCAGAAAAACTGGTAGTCTCTGTACGTCAATTTGCTTCTTCCTTTTGTGTATTGGTTTACATGTTCTTATTTCGTATCCATTTTGTCGCAAAACCTTCTTAACGTGCTCCTGTTCCTGTGGCAGGTAGTGTGCATCACAAAGATCATAAGCTCTATTGGTTAATGACCTGACGACCGAATGCAGATGTTTTGGTAGATGATGTGTAGTCGCATGTAAATATTTATCCGCGTGAGTTGCTTTTCTGTACACAGAATGACCGAGTGAACCGTTATCGGGCTTTGACCAACACTTCCAAAAATGCAAGCGCGCGATTTTTCTTATTTCACAAGTGAACTTCATTTTGTTATGGGTGTTATTAAGATGTGCAATTGTAGTGTACGATGTGTAATTTTGTATATGTTGCTCCTTTCTTTCCATTACGCAAAATACGTCATCAGCACACCTCTCCTATAATTTTATTGTTCATGGGGCTGACAGAATGGCAGCGTGTTCATAGTGTTCCACACAAATGTTGGCAACATTGGGAGCAACGGGACTGCCCATCGCTACTCCATCAATCTGAAGGTTAGTATTGACCATTGCACAAGAAGCAGCTCGTGTTTAAGCAATGTTGAAGTAATTTAGCAATCTCCATTGGGATGTTATTTTCTTGAAGTTTCACCTTGATAACATCGATGCACTCCTTTATTGGTACGTTTGTGAAAAGAGACTCAACGTCATAACTATCGTCTCATTCTCATTAGCTGTGGTATTGTTTAGGATCTCAATGTAATGTCTGGAGTCCTTCACAAAGGAGTTCGTCGTGCCCACTAGAGGGGTTAGTGTATGAGACACATATTTTGCCAATTCAAACGTAGGTGAGTCTATCTGACTCACTATTGGTCGTAATGGTACGTTAGTTTTGTGGACTTTTGGCAAAACATAAAACCTAAAAATAAAAATAAGTCATTCCGTGATAAGAAGCCTGAAATTAGTGATAATCATTTAGTGAATAACCACGAAACCCTTAAAATCTATACAAGGATTATGTGATGTGATGTTATAAAAATGAATTTTACAACAACACATCATGAAAAATGATGAAATTAATTCTGGAAGTAATATGAGCCAATTAATCAATAACTAAATAAGTGCATGGTAAATAATCAATGAGAATAAATGGATAACTACTGGGAAACCTGAAACATTGCTTCATTTATAGTAAATAAATAACATGATAAAAGCAGCTAAGTGTAGAATTCCAGTTCACATTTAAAATTACAAACTTAACAACTTGTCAATATTGAATCACGTGACTATATTACAACATAATCAATACTATTCATTTAACTTTTATCGACATATTTTTTATTTACATACAACGACATCATAAAAACTAACTGTTGATTTGCTGCAGTTGATAATACATTCTCCATCCATAGATAATAATAAAAGAGAATGTACACTTGATACGTAAAAGTAAAAATCGTCGTCAAACCTTATCAAACTACTAGTTAAAGAAGATTTTAGCACTGTACAAAAAATTGAAATGACTTAAACAAACATGTAATACCTACCTACTGTTGTAATTAATGAATTGGTAAAGACTGAGTATTCGGAGTCCCATCAGCACCGTTGGACTCTAAACCTGTAAGAAATGAAACGACATTTATTCTACATTTGATTACGGTCAGCCACATGCAAATAGTACAACAATAGTAAATTATCGCTCCACATACAAAATTATGTAACTAAAAAAAAACAATTCTGCTTAATAGGAATTTATTTATGGCACAGCTACAGAATACACAGTAAAGTAGCTTAAGATTAACATATATGACAATGGCATTGTATGCATTGCTTCTATTTCACAAATGGTTTTGTCTTTGTTGGAAATGTCAATTTTTGCTAAGCATCAAGCTAAACACATAGATCATTGACCCTTTCCTGTCGTTTTAATACTACTTTGTTTAGATTGAACTATTATTTAATGATTGTCTGTTTTTCTTGGAAAACTAAATGACATCATTCATTTATGCACTGATTCTATTACACTATATGGTTTTAAGTCATCGCAAGCTATACAGTGGCAGCAATTAGAAGATCATTTATAAGCAATACAAACAAAAAGAACCCAAATTCGAGCCCTGAGGTATGCTTGATATAGGTTAAAAAAGAATAGTCATGTGACGACACGACTATTCTTTTTTAGACTCCTTACATCCTCATCCCGCCTTTTTATTGCCTTTTCTCCGGTTCCTGGCCACTCGTTTTTCAATTTTGAATCATTTTTTAATTCCTTTGCCTTGCCATTCTGATTTTGTTTCGTTCCATCGTCACTCACTGCTCGATCGCCGAAGTGGGCACGTCTGCTCTTCTATTTTTGATCCATTTACCAGTTATCAAAAATCTCTTGTGCGATAAACATTTGAAAGATCACAAAATATTAATAAAACCGGACTAACTACCACTATTTCTTGTTACTTTTAAATTTTGAACTTTAAACTCGCTAAGTAAGATGTGTGAAAGCTGCGGAGGCTGCGGAGGCTACTACACTCTCCAGGCTACATTACAATCAACAGGACATTCTAAGCAGTGCCAGCAGCGCGCTTTCTGTCATAGCCATGGACTGCCATGCTTCTGTTTTTTTTTCATATAGCGCAGAAGAAAGACATGTATACCTAGATGATTAACTTCATGACAAAAAATCTCGTGATCAACTTTGTCATACGCTTTGGTGAAATCTTTGTACAACGAATCAATTTGAGAACGCTTATTGAAGGCCGTATTTAAGTAATGCACTTTATATTAAAAGGTTGGATTGAGTGGAGCAATCAGTCCTAGGTAGCATGGTTTTGTTAAATAATCATGCTGTCTAGGGCTGATATGATATCGCAAGTCAAAGTGAAAATTGAAGCAGTCATGTACCACATGTTTGGCGAAGGCGAAGCACCCATCTGGCGAAAATTCTTAAAAAAAATCTACAAACTTTAACTTTGGTCGGAACATAAATAAAATTTGAAATACTCTCACGCTCCTTCTTTGGGCAGCACACTTTAAGCAGCATATTTTAATTTGTCGAAGAACTAAAATAATTTCAATAATCACACAAAATTATGAGTACAAAGAAGAATAAAAATTGATGAGGTGCAAATTCCGAACGCGTCCGAAGGTAAACTTTTTCTTTTCATTAAAAAACTCTTTTGAACTATACAATTGTTTTTCTTTTCATGTATGTTGTATATTGAGTGTGTGCGTTATTATATATATCTCGCTATAATGAGGTGAAAAGTTGTGTGTTTCGCCCGGCAGCAAAGTTGTTTTGCGTTTCATGCCTTGAAGCCCTCGCTACGCTCAGGATTCTATTTTTGAATTTTAGCATCCTTCGCTTGTTCAGGTTTACATACAAGCTCTCGCGTCAGACAACCACTTTGCAGCCTTGATAACAAATAACTATTGTATTCGTCCTGTCACAGTCGCCAAATGTCCTTTCTTTGGCCCAAGAGTGGAATTTCATCAATGAAACCCGGTAATTTTTCAGTTTTGTATAATCACGTATCACGTATAGTACAGAGAGATATTTGCTAGAGATGGTCGAACGAACAAAGTGAAAAGTTTGTAAAATACTTTACATTATTTAAGCAAAAAAAATTGAATGAAAAAGAATCGATTACTTTGATAAATGATATTGCCCTTATGTTTACGTCAGGCGTGAACACACGTGAGACGCAAACTATACATACAAGGTTTGAGTCATTTAGGTGTTTATAACTTTAAATAGTGATCTTTGGGTTACGTGGCCCAACCTTTCTTACATTTATTTTTGTTTTTGTTGCCTCTCTCTTTGTCTTGTATGATATGTATGATATTTCGTCTAATCTTGTTTTGATCTCTTTTCTTCTCTCTCTTCTAAGCTCTTTTTCCTTCCGTTAAACAAATTTGTTTTTTTTAAACGCAAATTTAAAAGCGAATTCTATACTCATAACTAGGTATTCTTATTATCCCATGACTTTACCTAAGTTTAAAATAAAATTTGTGATGTTCATCAACTGTACTTACGTGTAAACATGATGAACACCGTACCCTGTTACCAACTAAAAAATCTTAGTTCTCATATTAAATGCTTGTTTGGTAAATAATAACCCAATCTTGATATTGGCTTCAGAAACGCTTTTTGCTTCAATGTTTGAAGACAGTCAAAGAAAGAAACCAAATTTAGCTCTTTGGATTACGCTATTAGTTCTTAACGCTTCCGAATATTAGCTATTTATTAACCTTGAACGGAAAAGGTTACGTAACTGCTCGAACGTATTAAGAGTGCAGTGACGTGTGCATACCCTTTGACGTTCTATTAGATAATTTAGTAGCTGCAGGGAAGTACTGCCACCTTATCTATTTCTGCCGCCAAGCAGTAATGTCAGCATTACTGTAGTATAAAAGTAGCAGGACTTACTCGCGTAGTATTTTAGTCGGAAGCGGTCCGACTAGTTTCAACCATCGATGGTCTTCAATAGAGGTTGAGTGCAACGTTCGCGACCGCGTCACGTCTAGCACTGCGCGCTGCGGCTCTCTGCGCGCGCGCCGATGATGCAGTCCACAGTGGGGAACTCGGGCGGCTGACACGTTGCGTCAGCGCGTCCTGGAACTCTACTTCACTGGTGCTGTCCGTAGAATTGTTTACAGAACAATCCAGCACACAGAGCTCACCACGTCGTTACTACTAACATCTGCAGCTGCATACCGAGCGCTATGAAGACACGGCTTCCAGGTCGGTGGTAAGCTCCAGCCTCCGTCTCTATTAAAATTTGCTCGCCTACTTATTTCAATAGCCTCTCGAATTTTGCGAGGCACAAAATACTTGTAACGCGCTAAAACCTTAGCTTTGTCAAAAGGAATGTAGTGTCCACTACCGGAGCTCAGAAAGTGGTCTGCCACCGCAGATCCATTGACTTCTTGGTTCTTCATGGATCGGATATGCTCAGCTAGCCTAGCAGCTACGTTCCGTCTCGTTTCGCCGACGTACCAGGTAAAAAACATTACTGTGTTCCGGTTTTGAAGGGTGCTGGTGAAATTACAGACACATGGGACTTGTCAACTTATGTCTCAGGGTGAAGGGCGCAGTGGCAGTACGCTTCACATCTTTGCGACTGAAAGCTCCGAGTGGTACTGCAACTGTTATGGACAGGCGTGTAGCTTACTACGACTTACTACTACTTACGACTTGTTCGTCCCGTAACTTGATATTATATTAAAAAAGTCACTAAAATATCATGTTTGGCAAGAATTACGAAGCTACTGTTGGCGGAAGAGCATTCCGATCGACCAAATTATTGTTTTATAGGGCCTAAAAGTAAGTTGACCCCATGCTAGTAATTAAGGGTTACACTTTGGAAAGGTATGTATCTTTATGTATTAGCCAATCAATCTACTTACAATGATGATGTATATTATAACTCTTCTTGTAATATTGCAGAATAACTTCTGTGTTCACGTTTGAAAAGAAGATTTTTATAATAAAACCCATCAAGTTGTTTGTGACGTAAATTAATACATGATATTTTGTATATTCCACAAACCCCACCGAGACATCTTCACTGATTGTTAGATTAGTTATGGCTAGACTCTAGAGGTTTAAGCAGCAAAAAAAATAAAGACTATTTTATATAGGCACAGGTACAAATACTCGTAATTACTCTCTTGACACAAAATGTTCTTTTTGCATAAATTCGAGGGAAGGAATGTGGAAATTTGCGACAATATAGAAACCAAAATTATTTTATTGCTACGCTCTAGAGATTTCATAATCAACCCATCAACCAATCATTTATACGTCTCACTGCTGGGCAGGGGTCTCTTCTATGGCGAGGGTTTTAGACTATGTTCCACCACGCTGGCCCATTGCGGGTTGGGGACTTTACACGTTTTCCGAGGATAGTGAACCTCCTTCCACGTACAAGTTTCATCACGATGCTTTCCTTCCCGGAAAAGCTCTTGGTAAATTTAAATTTTAATTTCACACATAAATTTCGAAAAACTCAGAGGTGCGGGCCCGGATCCGAATCCACGACGCTCTACTTGAGAGGCGGTAGGTCAAATCATTACGCTACCACGGCTTTTCGGGGCTTTTCATGGCTCTAGGTATTCAATCAGAAGTAAAAAAACAATTTTATTTTTAAGTCTTTGAAATTTATTTATAAAATACTCTGTACTACACGCAGGTTCATATATTACTCTTTTAATAGAAAATGTTCTAACTGCTTACAATCGAGGGAAGGAATGTGCAACGACATGTGCAACAAAACAGAAACCAGAATTTAAATGTATCTTTTTGTACATGATCATGAATTCCATTATATAACTTCAGCAAGAGATGTGTTTTTGCAGTCGGTTATAATGAACAAAGTGACGACAACGAGATACGAAATTTAATCGATTGAAAAAATACTATTTAATACCACATTTTGAGAACGGATTCGAATGAAACATTACAAGAATCCTTGAGTTATGCGATTGTGGCGGTAGTAACAATATCCGATACATGACACGCATTCTTCCCACGAATTAAACGAAGATAACCAGCTTCTCCCCAATTGCTAGACCAAGAGTTTTTGATGATCCAAAATGGTGTATTGTTCTCTGTAACAATAAATTACAAACATAAAATAATTACACGTGGATCAGTGATGTCATAAAATGAGTAACAAAAGAATTCCTCGTGAAAGAGTTCGTCTAGGGAAGTACTGCCGTCTTACCTATTTCTGCCGCCAAGCAGTAATGTGAGCATTACTGTTTCGGTTTTGAAGGGTAAGGGTGCTGGTGAAGTTACAGGCACATGGGACTTATCAACTTATGTTTCAGAGTGACAGGCGCAGTGGCAGTCAGATCGTTACCATTTAAAGCTACGAGTGGCACTGCAACTGGACTTATCGCAAAACACCAGACGCACGACTTGCTCGACTCGTCTCTCGGTATCATAAAAATTAAAAAAATATAAAAGAATTTTTGATAACATTGTTACTTTCCGTCTTTTAGCTGAGCTGTACACCATTACGGTGTACCATGATATTGGTCTAAACATATTACTTGCTACTAATAAATAGGCTGTGCAAAGATATTTAAGTATTTTGAGGAAAAATATTCAAATCATCTCCTATTTTACCTTGAGGGGTAATTGATCAAAGACGCTGAAACATTGATTATTTCTTACAACAAGCATACATATGAATTTTCAGATCCTTTACGTGAGAAATAATGTCCTATTTCACCCCCGTTTCAGATTTATTTTTGGGACAAAACTAGCCTTTGAGGACAAAGGTCATAGGTCTTATCTATCTATACACCAAAATTCATTCAGCGGTTCCTTTCGCATTTATAATGTTAGGGAATTGCTTAGGCTGTCATAATATTAGTATGGATTATTTTGAATCTCTATTTCCTTTAAACACTAAGTATAAAAGCGATTATTGTGTAATTAATTGCTGACTTTTACACGTAAATTATATAAAGTAAAAAATCAATTTATTGTTTAAAGTATGGCTTATATTTTATTATTATTCCTTTGTATATACTTGTTCCTATTAATTCAATTAAGAAAAGTGAAGTGTTAACATTATGGTTTTAATATGCTTACTTACCTATTCTTGTAGGAAGCGCTCTGTATTTTTATTTTATTTTTATTTATTTTAGTTTTTCAGGTTACATAAGACCCATAAATACATACCTTATAGACTAACATATATAATAATAGTAAAACACTATTTATTTATTTACACGTATGGACCGCGACGTGTGACGCAATGTCGGTGTCCGGTGGCTGTCCTCAAAAACGCCGGAACATGACATCACACCCTTCGGCCAAAAGTCCTCCTTCATGAAAGTCGACAGACTGAAGTTGAGTTGGTACTCTCACCACAAATGAACTACAATTCACATTGTGACGGGACTCCAACTGCTTAACCCTCAGGGCAGCATTGGCTTTCAACCGTATGTACTTCATAATATCCGCAGACTTTGTGGAGTACCTAATGAAGTTGTGACACCTATAGCTGTGTGGCACAGCACCGACAAGATCGAACTTTTAGCTCCTTTCGGCAACGGAGATAGTGGAGTACATCAGGTTAAGAGCCAAATACACCCTGAGGGTCGAGAGGTTGGAGTCCCGCCACAACGTAAATTTTAATTCGTTTGTCGTGAGAGTGCCGACCGAACATCCGTCGGCCTTCATGAAGAAAGAGTTTTGGCCGGTTACCTGACACCAGATTGCGCCACACGTCGCCAACAAATGCAATACGTGTAGATTAGTTATTTAGGTTATATTATTGTCATATTATATTGTATATATGTTAGTCCTTAAGGTATATATTATATGGTTCATGGGGCCTGAAAAAATGTCTAAATAAAAAATAAAAAGCAGCGTCGTCGGTACCGCTGGACGCTAGATTGGGGCCAGTCGGGGCGGTGCCACTACTACTGTGGTTTACTACTACAGTTTAGTCAAATCGTTAGAATTTACCTCTTCCATAACCAACGAGGAGAACTGCGTGGTCAGCAACGACTCGTGGGTTGCAACCCGGATCGGCGATTCCTCCCCTGTATTTTTCAAGCGCCGGAACTTTGAAAGTCATACCTTTAAAAATAAACGAATGGGTTATTAATATATTATATGTAACGATGTATAACCGACTTCAAAAAAAGGAGGTGGTTCTCAATTCGACAATGTTTTTGTTATTATTATTATTATTACGCGATTATTCTAAAATTAAATTGTGAACAGATTTCAATGATTTTTTTTGTTCTGTAGTGTTTTTTGTAGTGTCTTTGAAACGTGAAGAAAATATTTCACGTCTAATGATGGCAAATTAAGAGATGAATATGTTTTATATATTGGATTTCACCGACTTTCCGTTAACCGATGTCAATACGATTGCCAAGTTTGCTAATAGATGTACATAATTTTTTTTTTTTTTATTGTGACTCGGCAAAATGACTGCACCGCGCCTGATGGAAAGTGCGAATACAGTCCAGAGATGAGAGTAACGGATGGAAAACACAAATATCTTCACTCCGTCACTATCATTTTGCCGGTCTGGCCAAATGCTTCTTCACACTACGTTTGAAGGACCCGATGTTATAGAGGGGAGGGAATACATGCGCCGGGAGTTGGTTCCACAATTTGATGGTTTGGCATAAGAACGAATTGCCAAACTTTTTAGTGCGGGACGGTATTGAACTGACCGTCCAACTGTGGCAACGCAGTTAATTAATTATTAATTCGACAAAGTTTTGAAATAGTTTTTTTTTAATAAAAAGTAATCATTATTAAGGGAGTTACTTTGCCAGACAATCCAGAAAAACCGGTAAGCGGTTACCTGAAGTAACATGCCAACATAGTAAATGCATTAGATTGATTTTATTGCAGATACAATTTTAAAAAGACCATAGGGCAGACCTTAAAAGCTACGTTTTTACAGTAATGCTTACACTTGTTGCAATTTAAAAAATGTGAAGTGTTAAAAAATGTTAATTGTATTAATTTACCAATCGAAAGAGGTCCGTAATTATACAAAGCGTCCTTGAGCGCTTCTTCATTAGCGATTCTTAGCATTTGTCCTCCTTTAACTTTAACTACAATTTTCCTTGAATCGGTGGAACATCGCCCTTCACGTCCTACATATGGGTAAGCACTTTCTTCTACCGAGCCTCCTTGTTTTGCCAAAGCTCTTCAGATCAATATCAAAATTCATGTTAATGAAACTTGAACTCCATTTCGTTAAAAAAAATTCAATAATTATTTCTGAATAAAGCAGCTGCAACTTTAAATGTACAGTGGTTGTCCTACGACACCTGACCCCTTAGTTGACCTTTTGGTTCTAAAAGTCTTCTTGTGCAGTTGTGTTTAAAATTTGTATTCTATGTTTACGTAAGTACATTGTTAAAGATCAAATTGGCCTAAGAAATTTATTGAAACCTCTTTCACTAATGATGCAATACGGAAGTCATATTAAAATTCATTTTACGCCTCACAGGTGAAAGGTTACGATTGTTTAACACTTTCTTTACACTTATCTACTCGGAACCAAATAGTCGCTTAAGGGGTCAGGTATCATCATAGATATAGGGGTATCATAAGAACATTCCTACTTCCAAATAAACAAAGAAAAATAATCAACCAAAATCACTTACTGGTACACACGAATTGGCAATCCACCAGTTCTACATTTCATACTTGCTGGATCACAGTCAAGACCTTGTTGTTCGGATAACGAGTATAATTTCTTATGTTTCTTAGCGTGTTGACCCTCGATGTTACCTAGAAAGTGTATATTATTATTATAATAATCAGGATCTGAGAACATAGAATTAATTATGATGTAGTGTCTAAATAGTTTCTTTAGTTTTAGAGTAGGTACGTGCTCAGAAATGTGTTAGCACTAGACGACATTGGCGTAGATTTGAATGGACTGCATAAGATAGTAGGGCATGCTGACGATCTGGCCCTTCTTAGAAAAGCAAGGAATGATGTAATTCAGTTTGTTAACCCTTTAATGCGAAGCAAAAAAAGTGGGCCTAATTATCAATTACGAGAAAACGGAATATCTCCACATGAAGTGTTTTAGACGTTCGCCAAACCCGTGATGACCTTTATGTTGCAGATGCCATCTACAAAGATGTAGTCAAGATCAAGTACCTAGGCTGCACTGTAACAGATACCAACTCTAAGGAAGAGAATATAAATATCCGCATTGAGAGTGCAATGTAGAGCAGTTCTACATAAATTGTTGGTGTCTAAACTCCTTAGCCGTAAAGCCAAAATATGGAGACCGTCATAAGGCTCATTCTTACGTATGGTTGTGAGGCTTGGACACTCACACTTAAAGAAAAGAACAAACTCGTGGTGACGAGAGAGAGTTTCTCAGAAAAATATTAGGGTCAGTCCAACGAGAGAATGGTAGCTGGAGAGTCCGCACTAACGCCGAAATAGAAGAACTCGAACTCGAGCCAAACATCATCGGCGAAACCAAAGCTCACAGACTTCGCTGACTCCGCCATTTAGAAAGGGTGAGAGAGGATTGGAATGTAAACAGAACCTATCTGGGTCGACTTATTGGACGAAGACTCAACGAAGACTGGAGGTCATCTCAGGTATCGCTAAAGCGAGATCGAAAAAGTGGCATTATCTCGTTTCGGAGGTCAAGACACAGTTTGGCTGAGCCATCGGAGTAGTTATTACTACTCCGATGACTCAGCGACCACTATTGTAGTCTAAACACTTGGCTATTTATAATTCTGTAAAATAGGGCAAATCATGATAACCAAACTATAAAAGCATTAAGTATTTTGAACGGTGATATCATGTAGAGAATCACGAATTTTGAAGTTGCAAAAAGTACAGTCATTTCAAAATACGTAAATAAAAAATAACTTACCAATAGCACTAAAAACGTAGCAAGACATGCAAGTCCCTTGATCCTTGACTTTAGTGACGAGACCTTGTTGACGCCAATCAAGTGATTCTGGAGCATTACCCTGTGGCACGTAAGGCTGCGAGTTTAACCAACTCGTCTCGTTTGCGAGTAGATCACCACGAAAACCGTACAAATTCTCGCGCTCTTCGTCAGTCCAGTCAGATATGTGATTAAGACCAAATTTTGTATTCGGGTGTTGTTCGCTTAAATCGCTAATTATCTTCAAAGAGTTTTCGAAAAGTTTTTGACGTTTCTGGTATTCTTGGTCGTCGCAGTATTCTTTGCCATAAGCCTTAAGATATAGGGAAAAAAGCAAATCATTGGTATTCAATGAATGTTGGTTCTGCAGTGAATCCTGACTGCAAGAGTTTTCAGCTAACGCAATGGCAACTATATACAAAAGTAAAAGGGATTTTAAAGCGAACATGGTAAACGCTTTAGCTGTACCGAAGAACTTAATGCCGATGGGTAATTAGGTGAATATTTATTTATAGGCCGTAGTTGCCTATTTTAAGTATTTTAATATCTTATTTTTATTTTTTTACCTTAAATGCCTATTTTATAGGTTTGTTATCTAATTAATGACAATACGCGGCGTACTTGTACGAGCGACATTTGTAACATTATTGAATTTAATAACTTTTTACGTGTATACGTAACGTTACGTCTATAAATCAATCATATCTTCTATGATTTATTGTTATAGGTAGTGAATAAATTTGTGTAGCATGTTTATTTTAAATTATTTATTTTTTAATTTTTTTATTAACGGAAATAACTTTTATATAACTTTTATTCTTTTAATTGTTGTAAGATCAATCTTACAAAAAATACGTTTCTGTGAAATCATTCAAAAACTGATGGAGCAGTTGATGCTCGTTATGAGAAATGGAAACATTTTTATACAAATTACGAAAAATTGGAGAACAAAAGTTAATAATAGGTAAGTAACTATGCTTTGTGTTAAGGATTCAATAAAAATTTGCCTTGTGCTTGATCAAAAAATTCAATAGATGTTGGGATATTTTTTGGATTGGAATTTAGTACAAATATTTTTTAAATAAAATTTAATAAACTTCATTTTCGTATCTTTAATTGATTTACCACTAAACAAGACTTTTTTATGATAAGAAAATCTTTGGTGCATAAATTATTAATTTTTCGGATATAAATTTCGAAACTGTAACTATGTAGGATATGGTACCGGCTTTTTATCACTGCAGGGTCCATTTCTGTCCGCCATATTTGAATCAGTGTGCACGAGTGGCGCGATATTTTTTTATTACCAAGTGACGGGATGAACAAGTCGTGCGACTCATGGTAAGCGACATGTCTGTCCATAACAGTTGCAGTGCCACCCAGGGCTTTAAATCTTAAGGATCTGAGGGGCACTGCCCCTGCACTCGTCGCCCAGAGACATAAGTTGACAAGTCTCTTGTGCCTGTAATTTCACCAGCACCCCTACTCTTCAAAACCGGAATGCCCACATAATGCTCACATTACTAAGACGAACTCTTTCAAAAGGAGTTCTACTACTACTAAAACGGGCTGGCGCATTTACAACAGGTCGTCTGTCAAACTCAACAGACTACTTCGCCTTGCCGAATGCGACGCACTCGGTCGACTGCAAACTACATTCCTCATCGTCGTTAGATGCTCCATAACGTCAAGTCAGTGACAGTTACCGTTTAACAGTTCTTCGTTATTCTTTTGTAAACTCCTAAATTCTTTTTATACAAACACTACAACAATCTAGCAGATGGCGTTGTACAAGTGATCGTCATTCCACATGCAAAGAATCCCAGCGTCTCATTTATACCTCACTGTTACAAATTTATTTCTTCAAAATATTCTTTTAGTTCTGAAAAAAACGCTTGATGTTGCAAATATTTGTAACATGCAAGGTGTCGTATCTGTAGTAAAAAAAAATCTCATAATTCTAAGATCGGAAAACTGCAGCACAGAAGCAAAAAAGCTACATTTTTTAAATACAAACATAGTTTATTTTATTCTGGAATATGTGAAAGAAGGATTAGGTTTAAATATACACCATTAGAATTAATGAATTTGACTTATATGTCTGATATATAACTCCTTAGAAACGTAGCAGCGCAGGTTGTATAGCGTGCGTACCGTCGCGCTTCCGCGTGTATAGACGCATACATTCGCATAATCTCACGTTGCACTTGTGTTGCGCAACACCGGTCGTTCCAACGCGCCTTTCATTATTATGTGAATGTGTGCGTCAGTACACGGCGCGGCGGTCGCGCATACATACAAGTAGCGCTTCTACTTTGTACGGAGTTACCATACGTCTACTTTTACTGTACTTAAACGAACGTTTTATCAAGATGGCTTTACCAAACACATGGAAAGTTAAATCTAAATGGATCGACTTATGTAAGCATATAATAAATTTTATAAAAAAAAGAAGATCCCACAATCATTACTTTATAACCATCAAACTAAATAGTGGGGTCCGAAATAAGTCGGAATTCGTCGTAACTAAAAGAAGCTTACAAAATAATGAGTTATTAGCTGGAAAAGAGAAAAAAGTGTTGTTTACTGTGTCTTCATATAACGAATATAACCGCTCACGCGATACAAGCAGCCGTAGACGCATACCACACCTAGAGGTGCCGGTGACGATTTTATACCGATTTGTCGGATATCGAAGTTATAACAAGTAAAAGAACTAATATAAATAAAGTTTTAAATGCCTAAGTCTGTCATTTAAAAAAAAATAAACAACTTCAAAAATACGTCACGACAATCGTGTGTGTTATTGTTTGGGCTGGTGATTTCGGTGTTTATTTATTGAAAACATACCGTAAGTAGCGTTAGTAGTAGCTGAACAAATGTTTATAAACTATACTTTAAGGAGTAATTTCATGGTAAACGTTAGAACCACTCAAACGGAATTTTATCATATTTATCCAAGTACACCAAAAATTTCATTAGTGCTTTTTAAGTGCAGGATTTGCGGTGTATTACTGCATTTTATTTGAGATGTTTTTGTTGGTAGTACGGAGGTATTTATTTAGCAACGCAGAATAATAATTTTTTATTTATAAAAACTTGTATTTAAACTGAATGCTTTTCTAATTTGCGAAACCAAATAGCCGCCATTTTGCGGTAGGAGGAGCGCATCGCGTGAGCGATTATAGGCATATACAAAACAAATGATTTCTCAATTGCCAAAGTGTTCATTCTTGGAGGTAGTAGGTATTATTATGTTGCCTCCAATATAGTATCGACATAAAATATCTACGTAATTCCTACGTGTAATGTTTTAGGCTACAAAAGATAACTAACTGATTTTGTACCATTTAGTATAAACACTTATTTTACTATAGCACAACATTCAGTGATTTAGTGCCGTATATATGCCGTATATATATATATATATATATATATACATATATACAGTGACGTGATATGATAATGATACTGGAAGTTCACTGTTAAAACATATTTTAATGTCGTTGGATTATTTATTTGAATCCTTGCCTACAATATGTTTTCGACATTCCAAGTAAATAATTTCTCTCACCAAAGGTTAATATTTTAGATTTACAATAATAGGAATGCATCGTTTATTATTGCCAGCAATCCTGTAATTACTGCATGGTTTTAATATCTACAGGCACGTATATTTGTTTGAAAGCAAAAAAAAATCAGATTTTCGTAATGAGATTTATTGAATATAAATTTACAATCTATATCATTCTTATCACAACGTAATCGACATTTTAGCGAAATTAAGTTATGAATTCGTTGCTGTAATTATTAGTAACAAAGATCGAAACAGTTAGAAAAATTCATTCGATCCGGCTGTATTCGAACCAGAATCCTCAGGCAATCCATGTCAGATAATAAATAACGTACACACTCAACATAGCCCCGCACTAGGGAAACCCTGTGTCGCGGGTGCCATGGACACACACACACATAGACAACCACAAATTACACCCAAACTCACGAGAGAAATAAATATAGGCCATACAAATATTTCTCCCGGCCCGGGAATCGAACCTGGGACCTCTGCGTGGCAGTCCGGCATGGTAACCGTTCGGCCACGGAGGCAGTTAAATGTTCTTCCAATTGAGCCACGGAACGAACCTTGCGAATTTTTCTAAGTGCTTCTTGCAGTTCTTTGTTTTTTGGCTTTTAACGACTTTTTTGCCGTAGCGACTTTCATTGCTTGTTAATCCTAATTCTGTGGCCTAATCCAAAATAGTTACTTTTTGATTTAATAATATTAGTACATTTGTTCAGAAAATGCTGAATTGTACTGTGGGGCACCGAGACTTGTCATTGCTTAAAATAATCACTTGACGACGTTGAGATGGTCAATTTAGCGCGGCAGTCATGCCTCAGATTTTTTGAATCATCTTCCGAATGAATTAGATGCTTTTGAGTTAGGCCACTATTCTGGAAAACTGACTACAATCTCCTATAAATGTTTTTTAAATATCTTTTCAGCGTTATTGTTAAACGAAATCAGCGTAATAAACATTTTTGAAAGACAAAATGTTTAGATGCCATTATCGAAAGTTACCAAAATACAAATAATTTGTGTGTATATAAAATACACTTAAATTTTCTGACTTCCTTTGCAAAAAAACGTAGTTCTTTCTCATTGAAGACAACTGTCTCTGCTTCAGGAATATATTTCCTCTTAATTGATGATGTTGGTAAAAACTGAAGCAGAAAGGCAATAAGTTTATATTACAATTCAAATCTCAATCAAATAAAAAAAACCAATTTGAATAGACAAGCATGCTAAGAGGCTTATAGGTGACTCGAAATTAGTAGAGGCGAAGCAGCAGAGCCTTGAACACCGCCGTAGAGTTGCCAGCTTATCGGTATTCTACAGGATATATCGCGGAGAGTGTCCGATGGAATTACATAATTTGATTTCGCCTCCCCTTTCTCTTATAGGGGGATTAGACGTGGGCTGGGGTTCCACCCCTATGTTGTGGATATTCCCCGGATTCGCACGAAGCGTTTCGCTTCCACATTTGACGCTATAACTTGGACCTTTTCAAGGCGAGAGTGAATAGGCATTATTTAGATGTGCATGCTACATCCTCGACCTCATCGTTAATTTCTATCAGGTGAGATGAAGGTCAAATGCGCACTTATTTTTTATATAAAAAAAAATCAATTCGTACTGTTATAAAGATCGTTATATCTTGTCACATTTGAATATACGTTTAATATTATAGAAATTCTATTTAACTGTGCTTAAATCTAGTATTTTTCCTCCGCAAAATTGCTTTAAGCCAATTTAAAGTTAATACAAAATTTGGTTTTGATTATCGAAAATATTCTAGTTGTGAGCAAAAGTGTCACTTAACCCTTAACCCATTAACTTGCAAATAAATGGACACGGGTCTAATACAAAAACCACGAAAAAAATGTCCCAAGTCAACCTATTTAAACGTAGTGATATGTAAAGGAATATGAAACAGCTAAAACGTTGAATTTAAAATGTAATGTCATCGCAGTACTGTCTAATTTTGCTTGCTTCGCTGTCAGTCGAACAAACGAAGACTAAAGCGTGAATGACGCTCTGTATACGATTTTAACGCCCTATACGTTCGGACACTTTTTAGCGCGGACCCGACGTCCGTATAATTGTAAGTCAATGCCTTAACCCCTTTTTTTGATGTTAAGTGACGGGACGTCATCTGGTCGTAAGCGTTACGTCTGTCCATAACATTTGCAGTGCCGCTAAAAAGCACTGCCATTGCGCCCGTAACCCTGAGACATAAGCTCTTCCTTCAAAAGCGGAACACAGTAATGCGAGTTTCTACTTGGCAGAAATAGGTTAGGTGGCAGTACTACCCTGGACGAACTCTTTCACAAGGAGCTCTACTGCTACTATCCTTATACTGTGGAACCCTAAAATGAGTATCTTTATAGGTGATTGGTATTTTATTCAGAGCTTATTTGTACTGCTTACATTTAATTATCAAAAGTATATTTTTGGTTTGACAAAAGTCGTCGCTATATATTCACGTCCAAGATTACACACAAAACCCTTTCCTCTAATAAGTCGTATATGGACTTGATCTCCCCATTCTGTCCACGTGCCTTTCACATGCCAGTATGGTAGGTGGTGTACATCATCTGAAATTACATTATAAATTTGTGATTATATTGAACTGGTGATTTTTGAAAAACAAATAAATTTCTTAAGTATGGACTAATTTTTTCCAAAATGTATGACACCCATAGCGAGTTGGAAGTAGGTACATTGCAATACTCTTATATAAGCTTAAGAAAGTTACAGTTAATTAAGCTATTGAAGTACAAGGTCAGAAAATAATGGAATGTGATTTTTACATATCACTGAAGACCATGATGAAATCATAAGGTCATTTATACAGGCCGATTTAAAAGATATTTTCTATGCATTATAAGACAGAATCATATAAATTGTTCACAAATGCAACAAATTTGAGGTAATATACAGTACTTCTGGTGTTTTGGTTCCCAGAACTCGCTTGAATTATTACCAAGTAGCACTATTACTATAGTATAGTACAGTACAGTACAGTACAGTACCGTACAGTACATTATAGTATAGTATAGTATAGTAGTATAGTATAGGATTGAGGAGTACAGAGACCAAGTGGTAAACACAGGTTCAGGTTGCGTAATATTTTATATCCAGCCGTTGGTAATTCATATATACTATTTGGAATAACAAAACATATCAAACGTGCTACCAGTCCTGGCAAGAGATGTCGCTATTCACTGTATTAATTAAATTTTTATTGAATTGATATTCAATTTTTTTTTCTGAGTGTTTTTTCTGAGTGTTCGATCTTTGTATTAATAATTATAACAAACTAGTGGAGTATTTTCATAAAAATAATTGAATATCAATTCAATAAAAATTTAATTAATACAGTGAATAGCGACATCTCTCGCCAAGACTGGTAGCTGTAAAGGTACTAACTGGGTGATAAATCTGTAATAGATTTCTCATAGATGGCGCTACGACTAAAAAGTCGTTGAAAGACCAAGTACAAAGACACGACGCAAGCACATAGAAAAATTCGTGAGGTCCGCTGGTTCGTTCCGTGGCTTAGTTGGTAAAGCGTCTGGCACGGTATGCAAGAAGACGTCGGTTCGAATCCGACCGGATCGAAGGAATTTTTTCTGAGTGTTTTTTCTGAGTGTTCGATCTTTGTATTAATAATAAATGTATTTATTTCCAAGCATTAGTTCACAGTAAAAACATCAATCTAGGATAAGATTAAAACATTAAGATGTCGCTATTCACTGTATTAATTAAATTTTTATTGAATTGATATTCAATTTTTTTTTCTGAGTGTTTTTTCTGAGTGTTCGATCTTTGTATTAATAATTATAACAAACTAGTGGAGTAATTTCACAAAAAATAATTGAATATCAATTCAATAAAAATTTAATTAATATCAAACGTGGATTTGAATAAAAATTCACCTTTATATTTTCGATTATACTTCAAAATCATAGGACAGAACTCAATTGTGGAAAGATTTAACTCTATACCAACCGACTCCATATCCATCTAGAAGCACAGCATGATTAGTTGCGTTATTATCACAGTCACCAGGATCCAGTACACCACTAGAATAGTGTCTTATACTCTCAGAGACGTATATTGCTGCAAGGAAGTTTTAATTCATTTTATTTTTATTTTCATTATTTTTGTAAAACTTACAGCTAGGTAACAAGAAAAGAATAAAGTATAATACGCGCCTGACAGACCAGTGCATGTATTCTGAGGGCTAAATAAAAGTTTCCACAGATAATTATTTACAATCATAGAAACAAACTTTAAAGTAAGTTGGCGACTTAAAGAGAAAAAAATCATAATAAATAAAAATAACGAAATTAAAAACGTTAAACAGTCATGACTTGAAATTTGACGGTCAAACTAGCTCACAGACAACACGTCGCTGCGAGCTATGGAAATGTCTGTGCTGGGTATCTCGTTAAGGAACAAAGTCCGGAGCGAAATTATCCGGCATAAGACTAAAGTTGTGGACATCGTCCAGAAATGTAGCAAGCTGAAGGGCAGTGGGCTGGCCACATCTGTTGCAGAGTAGACACCACGTCTCGGCAAACGTAACGTAGGACGTCTCTTCTGAAAGATGGACTGACGATCTGAGGAAGGTCGCGGGTAGTGGTTGGATGCGGAAAACGGGTGATTGGGTACTATGGCGTACACTATTTGGGGCTTATCTCCAGCAGTGGACTGCAATAGGCTGATTTATTGATTGGAACAGTTATGGTATCTAAATATTTCAACAAAAACATCACTGAGTAAGCGTTTTAGTTACTTGTACTGGTGTTGAATAAGTCCACTTCACCATATGTGTTAACTAAGGAAAATAATGAGCGAGACGCTCTATTTAAAAATGCATTTTGTCTATAACTTGTCCTAACCCTAGGAACGTAAAGGGTGATAGGATTTCTCAGTGCAACCTTGCTTGTGCGTATCTCACAATAGACATCACTCCCTGCTCGATCGCGATAGCGTACGGAGTTCTTAAAATTCGATCACGTGTAATTTTGATTCCTTTACTAAGTTTATAATCTTTAGTAATCTAAATCATGTGCCAATTCTAATTTAATACCTTAATATTCATCGTCATCGACATAGTCGTTTTCTGTTTTACAGCCGTGAACCTGGTCACGGCTTGTTAGGGTTACAATCCTTTCAGTCCTATTTGCTCATGGAGTTCAGGACAGTTTCATTGATTGAATGAAATAGGTGGGAAAGCCTCGCATCCTCGGGTATTGCCCTTGAATTTAGGATATTTTCAAAAGTGTTCAAACGTACACGTATAGTATCTACACGTGAAGAAAAGACGAAGACGAGTTGCAAGCTGAGTAAAAAGAGTCGTCATCTGACATTATGTGTTGCGTAGGTATAAATAAAGGTATACGTATTTATAATAAATAAATATGTATTGTATAAAAAATAATACATACTTAATATAAAATAAAATAAAATAAAATAAATATATATTAAAAAAAAAGTTTCGAATTTTGGGTTCTGTGTAACCCACCAGTCAACCGTAAATTAAAAACTATGTATAAGACTTATATAAAACAAAAAACAAGTTACACTGGGTATCCCGGCAGTAAACAAAAGAAAGCATTCCATGAACAATTTCTGAACGCAACCGAACTACTACTAGCTGTCAAAAAAAAAAATAAGGATTCGCTCTGGACCTTTTGGAGGGAAAAGTGTCGTTTTTATTTTGACTTTCAATTATTTTGTGAAATCTAGTTTAAAGTGGAATAGGATAGTGCTATTGTGCCTTAATCGAAGATTAAAACGCGAAATTATACGAATCTCGAACTAAAATACCCGTATCGGCCCGTTCTAAGGAATCCCGAGTCAATAAAAGCACGCCGTCTGAAATTGCTTATCCTCTTTGTGGCGGCCATATTTACAGAAACATAATTCAACTTCATGTACCAAAAAAGAATAATGTACCAAGACTTGTATGGTGTAAAATCTTTGCCTTTTCCTTTATGGAAAGAAGAAGAAAAAAACAAATATAATCAAATTTTTACAGAGTGCATAGCCTACCTTATTAGTTTTGTTGAAACTAAAAACAAACCTACCTTACGTAAATAATTAAAAGTAACCTTTCGTCGTATAGGTACCTAAGTTGTTACAACTAAATAGGATGAAATGAACACAAGATTACAGGTTTGAACAGAAGGTTTAAAAGATATGTGGAAAACTAAAGGGAATCTGTATTTATGTACAGTTCGGCTGCGATTCGAAGTTAATGAAAATGACGGGCACAATACAATCTACACAAAGTTACAATATATAATTAAGAAAGTTATTAAATTTCTCGCCGAGCTCGATACTCCCCCACCATCTTTGCGGCAACCTTTGGCGGATGCCGGGGTCGTCACAGGGGCATGCGACGCAGTTAACACACCCAGTTGTTCGGTGGTGGTCAGGCGGTGTTTTCTTACCGCTGGGCAGTTTCACATTAATGTTCCCATTAGCAGTCCAGACATTGCGCATTCCGAAATGCTTACGGGCTGCAAGAAACACCGCTTGTCTCTGCCTTGTCAAAACCTCGATGACCACTATGGAGGAGCCCTTCAATGCAGTTTTCTTTTACCACACAGAGTTTCGCAAGAGTTTTGTGGCAGATGTCCTCAATTGTGCAGACAATATCCTCATCAGTTGCTTTCGGCACACCACCTAACAGCAAATATTTCCTCCTGTGCCGCATTTCTATGGTATCAACAGTGTTGCTGAGACTACAAATCAGCTGCCTAAGCAGCTGCAGAATGCAGCCTACCTGATCTTTAAATGATAGGAACTCCGTGATGAGGCTGCCAATGGTGTGCGTTTGACGCAGCTTTCAGCGCAGCATCAAACTCAGCAAATCGCTGCATCAATGAAGTCTCCAAGTTCTGTTGCATCTCCAGGATATTATTATAAATTGCCATGACGAATTTGATGTTCACAAAAATAATAATTAAGTTTCAATTGTTCAGTTATGTAGTGACAGTGCAAAATATTATAAAAGTCCAAAGGTCAGCTGGCAGGTATGTACTAATATTCACTGAAATGACATGGGAAGTATTCACCAATACTGTATGTGATAGATATATGTAATATCTATCAAATAACACAAAATTTAAATTAATTTTAATAAATATTTGACTATTAATGGGAGTGACTTGTTTGTTGTCTCACACCTACCTGCGAAAAATTGATTAGTAGAAGCTGTAGAGCCTTGAATACCGCCGCAAAAGTGGCTGTTTATCGGTATTGTACAAGGTACATCACGGGCGAGTGTGCGAGGGAATTGCACGATTTAATTCACCTTCCCCTAATTTCAAAGATGCACACGAAGCATTTCACTTCCACATTTACCTGCGAACAGCTATGGAGGAAAATTCCCTGCATGCAGACTTGTTTCCTGAACGGTATAACTTGGGGCTTTTCAAGGTGAGAGTAATTAGACATTATTTAGGTGCGCATGCTCCATCATTGACCTCACCATCACTTTTCGATCAAAAGCGCACCTAATTTTGAATTAAAAAAACCGAAAGGGAAGTATAAAACAAATCATATCTACAACTTACTGGTAACTACCGGTCCATAATATGCTAGAAGGTACAACAAATCTTGTTCCTTTTCTACTTTGAGCCGAATATACTGGTCAATTACCATTATGACTTTATCTTCTTCAGTCTGACAAGTGTCTCTCTTTTTGTCTGGCTGTTCAAAATATGGATACATGTACATTAATGAGACTCCTCCAGTAGTTTGTAAGGCTCTGTAAACACGAAATATTTAGTAAGCGAAGCTGTATTAGCATGATTAAAGTATTTTTGGTTGTATAAAATTTTGTTTTAGTATATTCTGGTTTGACGCTTTGGACCATGGAGCAATGATGATTTGGTTGAATACGGAGCGCTTTTGCATCGAAACTATTCATTGGCTGATCGCCCGTAAAAACTTCAAGGATGTGAAGATCAGTTACATTTCTCATTATAACCATGGTTTTTATTGTACTATTTATTTTATTTTGGCATGTCATCATCTGTACTTACTGAAAAACGTAGTGCGGTACTCCACCGTATTCACAAGAACCATGTCTCTCACACTCAAATGCTTGTTGAGTGGATAAACACCCAGACTTAATGTTGCCATTAGATGCAAAGTACTGAGCTTCAATATTACCTGTTGAAGTAAATCTGATATGGCTGTTTACATTACACAATGACATGCCGAACGTTATGACTGCCGAATATTCACCGTATTTAAAAATGTATTATAGATATACTTCGACCAAATTTATCTGTGATGTACAAATGAAAGGAACTATCGGTATCACGTCATAAGTTCCAAATTAACTATCAATTACAATTAGCACTTCAATTCATACTTCAAATAAGTTTATAGGCGCGTTCCCATTATGTCGGGATGACAGATAGTAAGTGCAGTTTTAAAGTGTCGTAGCTTGTATTTTTAGATGATGTTCACACATAGAACGACACGATTAAAGCTGATGACGATGAGATAGAACGACAGTCGTGAGTCGATAAATAAAACGTCATTATAAAAATGTGACGAAAAATAGTCGCAGCTTCAAACGATTCTGTCGTGCAAACGACAAGGCGGACGATAAATTGTCGTCACAATCTAGTGAGAACAGCTAGACACGACAGTCGTTCAACGAAAATAAACGTCCACGACACAGCCACGACAGATAGTCGTGACATATCACGACAGAACAGGCTAGACGCGACAGTCATCCTACGATAAATAAAACCTTACGACAAAATGGGAACGCGCCCTATCGATACGTAGCTTCAGTAGTAAGGGTAAGTAAATCTACAAATTAACCACTTGTAAGCGCTGCACTGGTGCGTCTGTGGCGCATTTATAGTGCCACTACTAATTTTTATACCGGTGAAATCCAATAAACTGGATTCATCACTAATTTGCTACCCTTAGAGGTGGAATATTTTTTCAAATTTGAATGAGACCACTGCTGAGGTACCCCCTTTCCAACAAAAAAGAATCATCTAAATCGGTTCACAAATGTTACAGTAATCGCGTAACATATATACAAAACAAATACAGTAGAAATGAGAACCTCCTCCTTTTTTGTAGTCGATTAAAAATGGCTAATTGCTTGCAATCGGAACGTTACATAACTATGATTTTAATTGCGTCCTTTCTAATGGATCGATTCTAGTGAATGAATTGTACAAACGGAGTAGTGTCTAAGTAGTGAAAAAGTGGACTTAAGAAATACGTTTCATACAATTTTCCACGGAGAAAATCCTGACAATTTTTTATGGTATCAAGTCTTGACACGAATAAGTCTTGCAAATAGTGGTAACCGACAAGCCTGTCCACAGCAGTTGCAGTGCCACTCATAATTTAAATTACGAAGATCTAAGGGGTACTACCACTATACCCGTCATCCTGAGACATAAGTTGACAAGTCCCACGTACCTGTAATTTCACCACCTCCTTCAAAAACTGAACCGCAGTAATGTTCACGTTACTGCTGCCAAGCTGTGTTCGACCAAGGAAGTGTTTCCTGGTAGAACTTTTTTTTTTTTTTTTTTAATATATAATAGACACACGCTTGGCCACAATCTCACCTGATGTTAAGCGACGATGTGACCGACGATGGGACGCGTTTGCCTAAAAAATGCCTATTCACTCTAGCCTTGAATAGCCCCAAATTGTACTTTTCGGGAAATACATATAGCCGGTAGAGCATTCCATTCCTTTGCCGTACGCATCAGAAAGGAGCAGGCAAAGCGCTTAGTGCGAATAGGTGGAATATCAACGACATAAGAATGGAGTGCTCCGGACCTTCTAGTCGACCGAAGGAGGAACGGTGAGGGCGGAACCAAATTGAAAAGTTCCTGCGCACACTCCCCGAAATGTATCCGATAGAAAACCGACAAGCAGGCTACTTTTCTGCGATGATCGAGATTTTGGAGCTTCGACTCCACAAGAGGATTATTGTTAATAAGTCTCTTTGCTTTACGCTCCACCGAGTCCAAGGCAGCTAACTGGTATTGGGCAGAGCCGTCCCAAAGGTGGCAGCAGTACTCCATACAGGATCGAACTTGTGCTTTATACAGATTTAAAAGCTGTTCAGGTGTGAAGTACCGCCTGACCTTGAAAAGTATGCCCAGTTTTCTGGCAGCAGTTTTTGCCAAGCACTCTATGTATCGCCCAAAGTTGAGGTTGGATGATAAGTCCAGACCAAGTAGCTCAAGGTGGTCCCTTATCGGCACGGATACACCTCGGAAAGTCGGAGTAAGGTGTAGGGGACTCCGTTTTGATGAGAAAAGACACGCCTGTGTTTTAGCCGCATTAAACCTGACCCTGTTAGCATCTCCCCAGTCGGAAGCAGCTTTCAGACTCAGGTTCAACCGGGTGACCATCGCCTCTCGCTTACACCGGATCTCTTCACTGTTGTCTCGGGCGTCTGGCACATAACTCACCGCCACTGTGCTGTCGTCTGCGTACCCAAAGATACCGGGCATCAGCAGCAGGTCGTTGATATGCAGCAAGAATAGAGTGGCGGAGAGGACAGATCCCTGAGGTACACCGGCATTTATACCATGAGGAGCAGACGAGTAACCATCTACAACTACACGGATTGACCTATCCTTCAGAAAATCGCCTATCCATGTGCAAAAGCCAACAGGAATTCCGTAAGCTGGAAGCTTGTTTAACAGGCTATCATGCCAAACCCTATCAAAGGCCTTTGATATGTCGAGAGACACGGCAAGCGATTCACCGCGTTTCTCGACAGCCTCGCTCCATAAATGTGTGGCGTACGCAAGAAGATCCCCAGTAGATCGTCCACGGCGAAAACCATATTGTCGATCACTGAGGAGATCGTTATCTTCGAGGTATCCAAGGAGACGGCTGTTCAATACACGCTCCATAGTCTTACAGAGTATGGAGGTGATTGCGATAGGTCGATAATTAGATGGGTCGGCATGGCTACCTTTCTTAGGTACAGGCTGTACATTTGCAAGCTTCCAGGATTTCGGGACTTGTCCAGAACTCATAGAGAGGCGATACAGGCGAGTCAACACCGGAGACAACTCGGGTGCACAGTTCCGCAGGACAATCGCTGGGACTCCGTCAGGGCCACTGGCTTTGTTGACGTCTAATTTGCGTAAAGCTTTCAACACCTCTTTTTGACGGATAGTGATTTCGGGCATTTCCGAGTCACATCGAGGTAGTGTAGGTGGTGTTTGCAAAGTAGCGTCAAGACGGGAGTTGGAAGCAAAAAGAGAAACAAAAAGATTTGCTTTCTCTTCAGCGGTATGAGCCAGCGATCCGTCATCTCTCATTAAAGGCGGAAGGGATGACCTGCAGAAATTCGCTTCGACCGATTTAGCGAGTGACCAGAATGCTTTACTCCCTGATGGGTATGAAGCTAACCTGACCCCAATACGACTAATATGGCCGAAGCGAGCTTTCCGTATCGCTTTTTTGCAGGATCTAGCGGCTTTATTAAAGGCTTTCTTCAGACGGAGGGTTTCCGGTGCTTTGCGATCTCGAGCATCAGCCCAAGCCTGGTACGCAGATTGCTTTAGCGTTTCCGCAGAAGCACACTCAGCGTTAAACCAAGGGCGAGCTTTGCCGCTGGAGGAGACTTCGAAATACGGAATAAAGTACTCCATAGCCCGAATAATCACCTCAGAGACGGCAGACGCGCAGCACGTCGGATCGTCAGAAGAGAAGCACAGCTGCCGCCAGGGATAAGATGCAAAGAAATGCCGCATCGCATCCCAATCTGCTGACTTGTATCGCCACATCCTCCTAGTACTTCCCGTACTGAGATCGGGCGGGGAGTAGACAGATACAGATTTCACCAGACAGTGATCGGATGTCCCTAGTGGGGATGAGACCGATACTTGGTAGCGGTCTGGATCGGTTGTCAGCAGAAGATCCAGGCAATTGGCAGTGTGGTCGTCAACGTCCGGTACCCTGGTAGCGCAACTAACCAGCTGGGTGAGGTCTAGCGATAGAGCACATGCCCGCGCCTCTCTTCCAGCGTGGTCGGTTTTTTGGTATGGGAACAACCATTCCTGGTGATGGGCATTAAAGTCCCCCAAAAAGACAAGTTGTGCTTTAGGATACCGTTGTTGGACTGTTTCCGCCGAGCTGCAGAGATGGTTGAACAGCCTAGTCGTCTCCGGGTCTCCAGAATGCGACCGATACACACTGGCGTAGACAATTTGTTCCAGTCCAGTGTCTACCAGAACCCACATTACAGAGAGATCGGGGTCTTCAAGGTCACGGAGACGTTTAGAGCAGATGTCATCACGAGCGTAAACGCAGGTACCAGCGCGATGCTTAAATTTGTGCTCCAGAATGTAACCTGGGTAATGCAGATACGCCGTGTCCGAAGGACATCTAATTTGGGTCTCCGTGAGGAAGAGCATGTGAGGCCTTTCAGTCTCAAGATGGTGGTGGACAGATGAGAGATTGGAGTGCAGACCTCAGATGTTCGAGAGGTGCACTTTAAGTGAAAGGACGTGCATCCGCTGTTTAGCCTTCCTCAATTTTCTTGACCTTTTCATATTAGGGTTAGAGTGAATGGGGAGAGCGAAGGCAGTTGTACGAGACACTACTACTGAAAGTCATGCGGCACATACCCTATATGGTACGCCGATGGGAAACTAGACTGGAGCGCGCGGGGACGCCCGAACCCCCCCGGGAGTGGCCATCGGGTCCTTTCATCCGGTCGCCAACCGGCACGATGGAGCACCCCGGGATTTTTCGCGAGTTGGCAGGGCAGCCTTTCACTGGAGGCTAGTCAGCTAATTGGGCCCCCTACTACCTGCGGTCGGCCAGCGGAGCACCGTGCTTCGGATCCCGCTACCCTCCGCATCTAGGTTCCCAGCGCAACAACAAGGGAGCCCCGAGATCAACCAAATCAGTGCAGTGCAACTGTACAGACCCTTCACTCTAGAGCGGCTACTCTGGGCGTCAAGCCGGAACACAGCTATAGCTGTTTGGCGGCTAGGCTTCGCCTTTCTTTCAAAAGAAGGTCTACTGCTACTAAATACAAATACAAAATTTAGAAAACTAACTTACTTAATGCACTGAATACGTAACTGTTTTTACACTTAGTGTCTTGAAAGAAATTTTCTAATATATCGTCAGACCAATCCATCTTAGGTGGAAAATCTTGTACGACGCTCCTATTGAACAATATAACACCGTCTTCTGTTAATCCTGTACTGTTGAAACCCGTAAACCACTTCGTAAAGTCGTCGAATGTGAAGTGGGTATATGCATTAATTGAAAACGTAGCGGTGTTGTAAAAGTTACTAAGATAATTTATTATCATAATATTTTCTTTAAATGCAACATAATATTTGTTTACTTCTGTTTCATTTGGTTTACCCATACCGTATACATGCCGTGCATGTTGTTCGAATAACGAATCAATTTTGTCGAGATCATATTTTTTCTTCTTTGGTATTGCCTCATCATTTACCATGGCATCAGCAAATGGCCTTTGTTCTCTCTTGGCAACCTCGGTTATAAATATACTCGTAGTTTTATTGTTTTGAGTATGTACATTATTAACTAAAACAATAAATACAACTACGTGTGCTATAATGCTGGTAAGCATCTTGTGAAATAACATGCTTATCGTTGATGTTTTATTGTGTATGTAACGGAAATTTTATGGATATCAGTAAAAATTATTTTAATACTCTCTATGTGTTTTTCATTTTTGTTGTACTTTAAGTAAACGTATTCACAGTAAACGTGCTATGCATGCGCTATTATAAGTATTTTCTCAAGAAGTAGGCAGTATAAATTTATGGCAGTATAAGTATAAAGATGAAGGTGTCATAATCAGCGCCGAAGGAGAAGATGACCTTGAGAAGCTAAAGCAATCCGAGCAACTAAAACATTCAGGGCTAAAAGAAGAAGATAAAATTAAAAGGAGACCAAAAATAATATTATTAGGAGTGCCCACCTCTACTCCTGAGAAGGAGGTGCTGGAGTACCTATTTGAACAGAACATATCTGTCAAATATCCACAAGTGCAACGCGATAAGTTTTTAAGCTCGATCAAGTTGAGCCACAAATTGGCAAAAAGGACTCCTCGTATCGCAAATTTATATTAGAATTACCAGCAGATATCAGGAGCATGGTCATCCAACAGGAGCGAGTGTTTATTAATTGGACATCCTGCCCCGTTAGGGACTTCACGATCGTAACTAGATGTTACAAATGTCAGCAGTATGGACATTCTACAAAATACTGTCGAGACACCGACTCCACTTGTGGTCACTGCGGCTGCGTAGGTCATGCAATTAAAGATTGCTCGAAACTGGAACAACAACCTAAGTATGCTTCTTGTCAGCGGTACAACAAGCCAAGCCAACACAGGCCGGGGGATGCACTGTGCCCAGCGAGAAAAAGTGCTGAAGCTTTTTTTTTATTTAAACTCCATCGATTATGAGGGCGCCTAGAGCGCCAAACAGCAAGACCATATAGCACGGGAATTGGTAATGTAACAAATGATTTTGTAAATGACATAGACTCTTTTTATAAATATGAATCTTTTACTTGTGACTCTGAAAGATGTTCTACGCTTATTCCTAATAACAAATGAAGCCATAATATTTTATCACAAAACATTCGTAGTATTAATTGTAATTTTAATAGTTCGGTAACCTTATTTAGTCAGATTAATATTGATATCGATATAATTGTATTAACTGAATGCTGGTTATCTTTTGCATCCTGCACTCCCCAATTAGCTAGATATGACGCATATTGTACTGAAAAAATTAATATTTTAAAAAGTTGGTGTTACCTTATATATTAAAAAAATATTACTAATATTATAACAGAGGAACCCGCCATTGTAGACGGTAATTGTCTCATTGGGAAGATCGGAAACGATACCGCGATAGTGGCCATTTACCGTTCTCCTTCTTATCGCAATATTAATAACTTTTTAAAGTCACTTGCTCATATTTTACGAAATTTAACCCCTTTTAAAAATGTATATCAGATTGCTGACTTAAACATAGACATTAAATCAGGAAATATTGACCAATTCACAAGAATATCTAACATTTGCAGCCTGCTTCGGCTATTTACCGACTCATTTTCTTCCAACAAGAAAGGAAAATTGTTTGAATCACATACTCGCCAAAACTAATATATCCATGAAAATTTTAGTATTAAACTCTTCCTTGACTGACCATAATTCTGTATTATTGAGTCTGCAAAAATGTTTATTATGTCTTAAATTATCGCAAAACAGATCACGTTGCAAAATACCGGAGTGATACATAAGTAGACAACTTAGACTTAACGCCTATTTACGATACAAATGACGTAAACATATCAACAGCATATTTTATTTCTCCCTTAACAAAAATTATTGACAGAAATACATGTACCACTTTGTTATCACGACGAAATAAAATTATTAAGCCATGGATTACTTCTGGACTTTTACGCTGTATAACGCATCGTGATAAACTTCATAAAAAAA
The DNA here is from genome assembly GCF_003589595.1 of Hyposmocoma kahamanoa. Lineage (NCBI taxonomy): Eukaryota > Metazoa > Arthropoda > Insecta > Lepidoptera > Cosmopterigidae > Hyposmocoma > Hyposmocoma kahamanoa. The sequence continues at coordinate 5,231,116 of NW_020653337.1, forward strand.
ATTTTTATAATGAAGTTCTTAAAATAACTTATTTTTTTATATATCGTAATTACTGTAATAATCTACTTAAGAAATTAAAACGAAAATATGAACAGACAGAAATACAAAATGCAGGTCAAAACAAGAAAAAAATATGGAAAGTCATTAAAAACATTACATTTGGTGTTAACCAATAATACTACTTCGTCTGCACATCAGCTGATTGCAAATACAACTGCCGCAGCGATTACACTTAATTCTGCAAATAATTTCTTTGCTAATATAGGCAGAAACTTAGCTGAAAAGGCGAAACTATACAACAATAACTATCTCTGTCACACTCAGCACTTTTGCCCTATTTGATACTGACGAATCTAAAGTAGACAAAATCATCATGACTCTGAGAAATGACTGTGCTATTGGAATTGATAAAATACCCTGTTCATTCATCAAGATATTCAAGCAACACTTAATACCATCACTTACGTATTTATTCAACGAGTGCTTTGTAACAGGAATGTTTCCTCATATATTAAAAAAGGCCCTTATCACTGCGGTCCATAAAAACGGGGATAAGAGTTGCTTTGATAACTATCGCCCCATAGCCTCATGCCGTCTTTTATATATAAGAGGTCATGCACATAATCTTCTGAAAAGTTATTTAAATGAGAGGACTCAGCACGTTAAGATACATGATACGATAAGTGAGGAACTTACCGTCGAATATGGCGTCCCGCAAGGAAGTATACTAGGGCCTTTGCTTTTTCTCGTTTTCATTAATGATTTATATCTCCTCCCCCTACCAAACAATAGTAAAATAATATCTTACGCTGACGACACTGCTTTGTTATTTAGTGCCGAAAATTGGACTGACTCATTTACATTAGCCCACGCGGACTTTGACACTGTCAATAAATTGCTTAGGAAAAACTTACTGACCCTGAACACTGATAAAACAAAATACGTGACGTTTTCCTATAACTCACTC
>NW_020653337.1:5237082-5273054 GCF_003589595.1 Hyposmocoma kahamanoa
AGTGATAATCATTTAGTGAATAACCACGAAAGTCTTAAAATCTATGTAGTAAGTTCAAACGTGCAAGCGTCCTCTCTGACTACTCCCCCAATTTGCACAGAGTTATCACCATTTAGACAATAAACATATTTTAAATATGTTTATTGTTGTATGAAAGTAAAATCTGACGAATTAAAAGTCAAAGAACAAAAGTTGTTTTTATGACGTTAGTAATGCAGTCGTATGAGGATTCACAAATAACCATTTATGTCTAATAACAAATGCTATAAGGCAATTGCCCGTTGAGACAAATGCGAACTCAATTACTAAATATTTTTTGATTGTAAATACAAGTCATCGAGTACATAACCAGAAATAGAGACGAAATAAGGGCTATCTATTCCTGGCAATTCATCAGGTAAATTGGCCTTATATCACTTTTAAATATCAACTCTCGTTTGCGCTGAAATCACAAATTAGAACAATGAATAGTAAAGCGCCAACAACTGACCTACGTATACGTCTCCGTTTATTTCAAAAATATTCTGTATTTATTGTAATAAAGTTAATAATCTCTAACAATGGTGGTCCATTCGGTGGTGTGGGAAAAACCAGCAAAACATCTAATTACAAAACAAAAGTAATCACATTTCATCGGTAATTAAATATTTTTGTCCAATATAGCAAAGCTCAAGTCAAACTGAAGTGAAACAATTGAGGACACCCGTCAATTGTTTCGAATTCGGGCTGGCCAATCGAAGCGCAGTTGTCATAGTAATGATTTGGCAGAGCAGTTTTAAACAAATTAAATTACATGTCGTCTGTATTTCTGGTTATATACTCGATGGTACAAATGTATATCCAGGTATGTGAATGTGTTACCCAGAATTTACTAAACTAACGATTTTAATCACATTCTTACTAACTTGTGTTACGTTCGGTTTGACAATAACGGTCGCTATGTATTCACGTCCAAGATTGCACACGAAGCCCTTGCCTCTAATTAGTCGAATATGGTCTTTATATCCCCATCCTTCCCACGTGCTTTTCACATGCCAATATGGTAAGTTGTATTTATTGTCTGAAATTGTAATAATTAAGATAACAAAATATATAAATGACATCAGATGAGCCATGTTAATCTCTGCCAATATGAATAAACATTTAACATTTTGACTTCAAAATCACGGAACTAAATTATCTAACAAAAGAGGTCCAAAACTATACAAACCCACTCCATATCCATCTAGGAGCACAGCATGATTGGTTGCGTTATTACCGCAGTCAATAGGATCCAATACACCATTAGAGTAGTGTCTTATGCTCTCAGAGACGTATATTGCTGAAAAAAATTTCATTGATTGAATGAAATATTGAGAAAAATTAGCTAACCGTATTGACCTTCAATTTTTTTTTATTTGAGTCAACAAACAGTACACACAATTAAAACTTAATAGTAAATGTTTTTACAGTGAATATGTAATTTGATTGTGTCACCAACACCGTTAACCACTAGTTACTACAAAAACTGAGAAGTGGTGATGCATTACTAATAAACTACTGAAGAATAAATAATTAAAAAATAGTTATTATTTGCAATACTAACAAATTAAACCTGGATACAAAAACAATAATAATAATTACACATGGGTTATACACATAACAAGTTCTATTGTATGACACATAGAACTTAATATCTTTCACCATTGCGCGATTTTAAGTATTCTAAAGCAATATTTGTAAAAAAAATCTAAATTCCAAAATATGGCCGTAAGGGCCTTTACCTCTCACCTGCAATTTAACAGAAAAAATTTGTTCCTTTTGCCCAAAAAGGAATAATATAAAATAAATAATAAAACTTACTGGTAACCACAGGACCATAATACGCCAGAAGGTACAACAAATCTTCTTCCTTGTCTACTTTCAGACGTATGTAGTCGTCAATTAAAATAGCCACATTATCTTTTGACGTCTGACAAGTATCACCCTTTGTATTGGCCTGTTCAAAATATGGATACATATACTGTAATGAGACCCCTCCGGTATCTTTTAAGGCCCTGTAAACATTAAATATCTAGTAAGTAAAACTTGCTTAAGAAATTGTTTTAAAAAAATATATTTTCTTTGACCTATAACAACAGTTGTACGACGATAAATAAAACGCCATGAAAAATGTAATGACAGATAATCGCAGCTTCAAATGATTCTGTCGTCACGCTCTAATGGCAACAGCTAGACCGTCGTTCAACGATAAAATAACGTTCACGACACAGTCACGACAGATAGTCGTGATATGGGAACAGGCTAGACGTAACAGTCGCCCAACGATAAATAAAACGCTACGACACAATGGGAACGCGCCCTTAAATGAATTTGTAACATGAAGACTTACTTGAATACATAGTGTGGTACTCCACCGTATTCACAAGAACCTTGCCTCTCACATTCAAATGCTTGTCTGACGGATAAATACCCAAGCTTCTTGTTGCCACTAGATGCATAATATTGTGCTTCAATGTTACCTGTTGAAATAAATTTAATTTACTTTTTCGTTATTGCGACACGCAACAACTGTCAAATCTGCGCCATATTGTACGGCATAACACATCGCAAAATGCATTGTAAATATATTTCGACGAAGTTATCTGTGATAATATGCGAATAGAAGGAACTATTGATTCCAGAAAATTCCAAATAAACTATCAACAACAGTTACAACTAGCGCTACAACTCATACTTCAAATAAGTTTGTCGATCTTCAGCTTAAATTGTAATTTGACAAAACATTTAGAGCGTTTGCGCGATACGTCCGATTCGTATTAGAGGGCTACTCTCGATGTCCGTCCGACATCCGTCCGAAACAATTACTGTCAAATAAGTAATATTCGACAAAATTAAAAGACAAGTATCCAGTATGAAGCTTCATTCGCATAACGCGTCTTTTAATTTGGTCAAGTATTGCTTATTTGGCAGTCATTGTTTCGGAGATCGAGAGTAGACCCCTTTCCGAATCCGAGAACGGTCCGAAATGTCACAGAGGTCATTTTATCTCTAGGTGTACTCGTATTTTTATATTCGTATTGTCTCGGATTCTGAAGTGGGTCCGAGTTTTATGGACTTGTATAGTCCCGGATTCCGAACCAGTAAATGTTTAATTAACGTTCGCTTTATTTACTAATTTAGTTAGCGGATGGCTTTACAATTACAACGTTTTGCGGCTAAAGTAAATTAGCAATAATAATAACGCAGACACTCAACATAGCCCCGCACTAGGGAAATCCTGTGTCGCGGGTGCTATGGACACACACATGTCTATATGTATGTCTGTAACCACAAATTATACCCAAACTCACGAGAGAAATAAATGTAGGCCATATAAATATTTCTCCCGGCCCGGGAATCGACCCTGGGACCTCTGCGTGGCAGTGGTAACCGTTCGGCCACGGAGGCAGTCAAATAAAAAAAAATTGCAAAAAAAAAATATTTGTAATAGGCAACGGAGCCAATACTGCTTCTGTGAATTCTGACCTTTGTTGACGCCGTAACATAATGCTGGCAAAAGATCAAATCTCTCAAGAATTTCATAAATTCACCTTTCTATAATTTGGTAAAGAAATTTACATATTTCATTTTCCTGCTCTGGTTTAGCGAATCAACGAAATAAATGCTTTGATAATTTCAAAAAAAGATTACGTTTATGATTTTTTTTATTTTTAGTGATACCAAGTCACGGACAAATATGTCGTGCGTCTGGTGTTCAGCGACACATTTGTCCATAGCAGTTGCAGTACCACTCACAGGTTTAAATCGCAAAAGACTGAGGGACACGGCCACTGCGCCTGTCACCAGGAAACATGATTATATACACAATTAGAAACAAATTAAAATACACATAATTAGAGTCAAATTTTTAGTAGCAGTAGAGCTCCTTATGAAAGAATTCGCCCAGTGAAGTACTGCCACGTTTCCTATTTCTGCCGCCAAGCAGTACCTAATTTAAGCATTACTGCGTTCCGGCTTGGAAGGGTAAGGGTACTGGTGAAATTATAGGTACATGGGATTTGTCAATTTATGTCATGAGGATTTGTATTTGTAAACTTTCTGTAACACAAAATTAAGAAAACTTACTTAATGCACTCAATACATAGCTATTTTTACACTTAGTATCTTGAAAATAGTCCAGCAAAATATCATCAGACCAATCTATCACCGGCGGCAACTCTTGTATGACGCTTCTATTAAACAATGTAACATCGTCTTCTCTCAATCCCGTGCTATTGAAACCCGTGAACCAATTCGTAAACTCGTCGAACGTATAATGAGTATAAGCATTAATTGAAAACATGGTGGTGTTATAAATGTTATAAAGGCGATTCATCAGTAGAATGTTTTGGCGAAATACGAGGTAATATTTTTCTTCATCAAATTTTTCCAGTCCTTGTAAACCGGTAGACTTCGCATGTTGAAAAAATAATGCATCAATCTTGTTGTCTTCATAAATTTTTTTCTTCAATTGAATTTCCTCGAGGTTAAAGTAATCCTGTGACAATGGAAGAGTAAACGGCTCCGGGTGTCTTCTATTCTGTATTGTTGATGTACTTGTATTTTCATTATTTTGAGTCCATACCTTATTTACTAAAATAGTCAATCCAAATATGTTTATTAGTATCTTGGCTAACATTTTGTAGAATTACGTGTTTGTCTTTGACATTTTGTTGTATACGTACACAGTAAATTTTATGGATAGCAATAAATATAATTTGAATATATATTTTATGTATTTTTCTATTTTTTTTATTTAGGTGCTTGTTGAACTTTATTTATTTATTATTTTTCCGTTGAAATGTACACTTATAGAATTATCATCTTACTGGTATGCTACATTAAAATCGTAATTTTGAGTTGGAAAAATTCCTAAAAGGCCAACAGATAATTTTGTTAATAATTCAGGGACCTTAATTAACTTATGGCGTACACCTGATATTGTTGCACGAATTGCTATAGCAAAAACAGCTTTTAACTATAATAAACAACTTTTAAAATCACGCTGCTTGTGATGCAAGAACAAGGAACATCTAATTAGAGTGTACATTTGGAGTCTTGCACTTTATGGATGTGAAACATTAACACTGACTCAAAGAGTGAGGGAAAGGTCTAAAGCTTTTGAGATATGGTGATGGAGGAGGATGAAGGGCATAAGTTGGATAGAAAAGAAAACCAATGAGGAAGTATTGAGAATGGTAGACGAGAAAAGAACGATCCTGAATACTATAGAGTACTGACGAGGGAAAAGGAAAAGGCCCGTGTCGCGTCGTATAAGGAGGTCAAGGAGCTGACTTATAAGAGAGATAGCTGGAAGGTGCTCCACCAACAAGAACGTATAACTCTTAAATTTGATGATGAATTAACTTATGGAGAGAAAATGGCAACAAATTGGCAATGGTATTTTTTAATCTATTTGCTACTGTTTTGGGTCATTATTACATTCGTACATTTTTCCGCAACTCTTCCGGTTCTAGTGATCAAATTTTGCGTCAAGGCATTTCCGAATCACATTACAATCTCAGCAATCTCATCAGTTGCCTCCCCATATTTCTTCTGCTTCCACAAGATATAATAATATACTCAAGAACCCTTTAACCCCAATTATTTTCTGCGACAATTTCATAATTGTAATTATGAAATTGTCGTAATTGTAATGATTTCAATACAATTTTTCTTTGAGTGCCTTGTAAATACGTACAATGAAATAAATCTACTTGATAAACTTTGAAATAAGAGAGTTATGAAATGTAGTGTACATAATTTAATTTAAATAGGATTTTTACGTCAAATACCTACATATAATTATATGGTCGGTGTTTTGTCGCAAGGGCGAAAGCGCCATTTCGAAAACTTTTTCAGGGAAGCATATTTGTGTCCTGTTTTAAAATTAAATATTAATTTTATTAAGGTTAGGTTTTAAAATTGAATTTAAAACAGGACGTAAATAATTTAAATAGTCGGCAAAACTAAACATACTCCCCTGAAAAATATATGAAAAATCACAAAATACAAGTAGCTCTGATTTTTATTACTAAGTTTATGAAATGGACGAAACATCAGCATAGTGTTGTTTTTAGTGTCCGCCTGTGTTCTCTGTCAGACATTGTCGGAACATAATTACAACAATTCTGAACAAACAAAAAAGGTCTACAACAGAAGCAATCATCGTTAATCTAACTTAAACATAAACTTTATTTGCTAGTTACGAGTGATAATATGTAAAGTATATAAAATCAGGACGTCGAAGGGTACAAATGACTGACACCAGACAACTACGGATTACTATTCCACATTCGACCAGCAACTTAAAGACTTCTGTTGCAAGAGAAGCCATTTATAGCCAAAATTTCTATTTTGTATGAGTGTTATGGACAAATTCGTTCTTTTCAGGTACATTACATTTGAGTACACTGGACAGTTTTTGAAAAGCATCCTATATTTAGTCAGATTTGACCTTTGCGTTCATTGTTCTGTCCATTTTTCTTTAGATAGTTATAAAAGTTTGTTCGAGGTAAACATACTCATTAACTCTGTCGATACTTAAACCATTAAACATTAATGGTATTTGTGCAATCAAGAAGCCGGAAAAAGTTTTCCGAACAAGACATGATGTGAAAAATTTCGGGGTTTTAGTGTCTCACTGTTTTAACTTTCTTTAATTTGAATATTTTTTAAAACTCTGTGCGCAGTGGCGGTACCTCTCAGACCTATGCCATAAAACCTTGAGTGGTACTACAACTGTAATGGATAGGCATGTCGCTTACCACCAAGCGCACGACTTGTTCGTCCCATCACGTGTTATCATAAAACAAACGAAGGTTACATTTTGCTTGATTGCAATAAGAAAAATAAAGTACGTATTAGTAGAACTACAATGCATAGTGGGCACCCGCTAATTAAGCGATACGGTAATGATCATGCCGGTTTATCCTCGCGTCCTGATTATGGACGCTTCCCGGGGATTTGTTATGACCAAGCTAATTGTCCACATCCCGGTCGAGGTTCGTTCCTTCCTCATTAACGGCGCGGGCGCCGATGTGACGTCACTGCGCGCACGCTTCATGAGACTGGGTGACAAATATCTCATTTGATTTAGCAGGTTTGCCTTTCTGTAGATGTAAATTATAGACGTAGTTATATTTTTGTTTATTCCACACCGTAGAAGTAGAAGATGTAAAGGATCTCGACGAGCTCGTAAAAATAAAGTCGATTTAAGTTGACTGTAATATATTGAAAATAAACAAACAGTGGTGGTCTCTTAAGGAAGTACAATTCAAAAGTGAACGTTCTTTTTGACCTTTTTGAGTTCATACAAAAGTTCGTTAAATTGTGGTAGGGATGAAATAAACATGTGGTGTTAGTTGATTGGTTCAAAATGGAACCTCCGCCCTATGTAATGTGCCCTTGACGAACGTTTAGTTAATGCTTTGAAAGTTATATTAAATTTTATTTCAAAAATTCTGTTGCATTCGCAAAAACGAAAAATTTAACAAAGTTTTTAATTGCAAAATGCAACTCGAATATTTTCCACGTCTGTAAATGACCTCTATTATTTTCAATGCTAACTTATTTGATATGGATAGACAGAAGTTGCTGCAAAATTTTGTAACTTGTAGTTAGTGGTGACGGCAGCTGTCCTTGCAATATTATTACGGACCTGTTAGGAATAGAAAAGAAATATTATATAGACATAAAAATAATAACAATCACGCACACCATTATAGCCCCGCACTAGGGAAACCCTGTATCCGGTGTCATGTACATACACTTTATACCCAAAGTCACAAGAGTAACATTTTTTTTTTGGGTATCGAACCCGGGACCTCTGCGTGGCAGACCAGTATAGTAACTGTTCAGCCACGAAGAGAGCATGACTAGAGTAGGTTTAGATATTTTACTAAATGTAAAGAAACTTCTGCTGTCACTTGTAAGCAAACCAAACGTACCTAGTTGTAATGGTATTGGGTTAACCGGACAAATACAATAATTTAGCAGTGAGTTTGATTCGTCGTATTACTGCCGTATTCTTTGATTTGGTCGCATGTTATTAACTGGCCATCTTTTTACTCCTTTTTTTTTGACGGGGGTAAATCTTTATGGATACCCCTGAGCCCAGGGAGACTCAGGGGTTATGTGGGGACTCTCCGTCCACACTGGAAGGCCTACCCCACTAAAACCCCCCCGGGTTTCCCTCTCGCCGGTTGAGTCGGCGCCGTGGGATCAGTGAACATTCACCACGACGCCGCCCTAGCTTGCGCCAGGGCTCCCGCGCCAACGGAGGGACGAGTCGGTTGTCCTCCGACCCGCCCCCCAGACGAGTGAGGCCGTGCAATGCAGGCTCCGGAGTCCCTGTCCAGAGCCCGCTGGTCTCACTAGGGGATCAGGCGAGCAGCGAACTGCCTTCGCCTTCTCCCCGTACGTCTGCATCTTTTTACTCCTGGATTTTAGGTTGTTTATCGTAGGAAATTTGTTATATGTGATATTAATCATCCTAATTTATATATTTAAGTTAAGCTTTTATTTACGATTTAAGTATTCAGTAATATCACGGAGTACTTAATAGTTGCTATAGTAGTATTAGCAGGCAGAAATGTTGTCTATTAGCTGTAAATATTATCATATCTTTAGAACTATTTACAATAAGTTCATTATAATTTTACGATTAGTAACCAAGAAATACCTCATAAACTACTTCATTACGGTTTGTCTACATTTAGTTAATTACCTATACTTTTACAGTATTGTGTCTCGAGTTCCTAGTTTTTTGTGAGTGTTACACATTTTAAATGAAAATATTTTTTCGGTTCCAAATGGTTGTGTACATATTTCTATCAAACACAAAAGAGAAAAAATATCAGAACCGTTGTCGCCAAAACTAACACATTAATAATTTTTAATATTATATAATATATATTTCATAAAATAAATAAATAAATTTTAATCAATGTGCTGAAACTAGCGGTCAACAGCTGAACGATGGGACTCCAAAAAAGAAGCGACCATACCGCAGCGGTGTTAGATTTACCTTCGTTACTTGTAACAAAAAAATTTTCACGATAAACAGAAAATTGAAAATTTATTAAAATTAGGAAATGAAACCATTTTTCCGGATTTAAATCGCGTATATTTGTTTTTTCAAACAAACCGACGTTTTCCCATGGTCACCTTTTGCCTGTAAAGGGCCCGAAACGTCGGTTTGTTTGAAAAAACAAATATACGCGATTTAAATCCGGAAAAATAATTTCATTTCCTAATTTCATCAGATTTAATCAGGTGAGATGGAGGTCAAATGCACACTTACTAGTTTTGTTTTCATTTAAGAAATTGTTAATTTATATTAATATTAAATTAATATTATCTACCGAGCGTATGTTATTTGGTTGGACAGGTTGGACGATAGCTGTGGCAATATACTCGCGTGCAAAATTACAGGTGTGATTCCCTCTTCTCAATCGAAAATATCCATCTTCTCCCCAATCCTCACCCCACGCTGTAAGTATTCTCCAGAACGGTAGCTTCAGTGTTGTGTCTGAAAATCAACAATAAACAAAAACTTATTTTATGCGGTGCCTTTGTCTATGCGGCTTGTAGGGCTAGCATATTAGGGCGCGACAAGCGCGAGAGCGACATAAAGTGCGAGATACTGCTAATCTCGCATAGAGTATGTCGCACTTTATGTCGCTCTCGCGCAAGTCGCGCCTTTTCGTGCTAACCCTACTGGTAGATTTATAACATAATCTATCTAAATATTCTTATAATAAAGCTTACGCGTTACGTCAAAAGCAATTTTATCACATGAAAGTCATACAAATAATAAGAACTGTACGAAACAAATTACAATATGTATCGGTATGTGAAATTTTAAAACTCTCCAATTTCAGCATAAAAAAGTTATTGACTAATTTACTTTTTTATTATATCAAATGACGGGACGAACAAGTCGTGCGCTTGATGGTAACTTAAACGCCTGTTCATACCAGTTGTAGTGTCACTCACGAGCTTCAAATCGCAAAGATCTGATGGGCACTGCCACTGCGCCCGTAATCCACAGACATAAGTTGACAAGTCCCATGTGCCTGTATATATATATTCCCTTATATCTATTACTATGTCGTATACATACATATCGCACGTTGAAATCAACATCGTCATTATACGAAAAACTGAACTTTCGGAAAATGACGTTTAACGTTTAACACTTTGAAAAGAAGTTTATATTTGAAAAGCCAGATTTTGGTTTAGTGACGGTATTGTTTAGAACGTGTTACATATCAAAATGAATGGAGGTTATTTTCTTATAAATGCAATGTGAAAGTATTATTATTAAATTACTTATTTTTTTAACTATCGTTCAGGGTGGTTGGCATGACAAAAATTCGTCTGAAATTATGATGTTAAGAACATTTTTTAACACTTTGAATGCAAAGTCAGTAGTTTTAATGCTGATTACTTACTTACCATAACCATAACCAGCTACTAGAACAGCGTGATTAGTAGCATTAGTACCGCAATCATCAGAATCATAAACACCTTCTTGATAATTTTTCAAACTGTCCGACACACATATTGCTGAAAATTTTAAAAGCAAATCAAATACTGTTACCGTTGGCGTTAGTAGTGGAATGGTGATTTCAACTAAAAACTTTAAAATGAGTATTGTTTGAAAAATTACTTTTAGATATTTATTGCACTTTTGTCAATATAAAAAAATACATAATTACAGTTTTTGTGCGGTAGGTATATAGGAGAGTAGATATATGTGGGCAAACTACTGATATAATAAAAAAAATATCAAATGAGTTTAAAGGGCCGTTTCCTCATGCTCTGACTGGGTGCTCCTACTGGTAGGACCAAAAGGATAAATATATCCTCGTGCTCCTACTAATGCACTGTCACCTATATTTATGTATGTATAAAAATCGTAGCGATACAGTTATAACATTAATTTAGCCGTTACAAAAGGTCCTAAATTGTACATTTTATTAAATTGTTTTTCTTTTTTCTTTTGTTGTGTCTTAATACAACATTCAAAACAACAAAATTCATATAATTTTTTTTTTGCATCTATTGACGAGTTTTTGTATACAGCTTTGTAGTCGATATCATAAAATTAACTTAGTCCCATCAATTAAATTTTTATTGAATTGGTATTCAATTAGTTTTTGTGAAAATACTCCACTAGTTTGTTATAATTATTAATACAAAGATCGAACACTCAGAAAAAACACTCAGAAAAAATTCCTTCGATCCGGTCGGATTCGAACCGACATCTTCTTGCATACCGTGCCAGACGCTATACCAACTAAGCCACGGAACGTCCCATCATTCTGCAAAACTATTCTTGGAATTAGTTCCTGTGTCCAATTTTTCTTTGCAAATTTATTAAACTTTTATCTACGCACATATCACAGATGTGTTCGAAAACCGCTAATTACGAACAGCATAAACTGTTTTGTTAGAACAAATTTCTTTTTTGTGAAAATGTTATTATTGCTTAATAATAACATCGAATTCGATTTCATTATCACATTCAATTTCGAACATCTTTGAACATAAACTCCTATATTTCTTTCTTTTTTTGCCAGTTTTTGGTTTGATTTGGACAGAGAGCTTGTATTTTTTATACTTTTATTATATTGTTTTAAATTTTTATTTGTCTACTTTTACGTTGTTAGTTGTGCAATTGGATAAGATATTCACCTACACCTACTTCATTCAATTTACCGCATCTGCATTTTTATCATAACAACTTTTGTTAACAAAAACCTACGGAGAATTGTTAGTGAGTCAAGAAAATAAAATACATTTCTTCTGTATAGTGAATAAACGTAGCTCCGTCAATACACTAAAGGTATCCAGGAATGTTGCAGACCGCACGAGACATTTGGTTTATAAGGGCCACGTTAGGCAACGCGTCGTCGTGTTGCTAAAATTTAATTGAAACCAATAGTGACCTGCCGCTGCATATTTGGTCGGAATGGGGCCTCGAACTTAAGTACGAAGTAGCATTCATTAGTTACATCTTTCAAGATTCACAACTTAGGGTGCTTTCAAATTAGACGCTTCTAGAAGCTCTGCCGCTGCCGTGTCGCGTCTGAGGCGCACAGAAGTTAGACTTTAGGAACAGTTTGGTACATATAAATCATTTTTTGATAATTTTGTGGATTGGATCCTTTTTGCTTAACTACATCCACAACCATAACGTACAACATTGACACAACCATAACGTACAAAGCGAAAATGGAGGACTGAGCTTAAGTACGTGGAACATCGCGTACTGTTGGCATGCGTGTCACGCAAACTAAGCATTTCTACCATATTTATTGTTCTGGGGTTCACTAAAATTGTGACAACAAAAGCGGCACGCGCGTGTCACACTAATTCCATGTGATATTTAGTAACACCACAATAGTGGTGTCACTGCAGCGCTTCTATAAGCGTCTAATTTGAAAGCGCCCTTACTTACTTGTAGACACAGGTCCGTATATCGATAAGAGAGGTATTAAGTCATTCTCATTTTTCACTTTAAAGCGTATATAACCTGTAATTTGAATTTTCACCGGATGGTTTTTCGTAGCACAATCATATTTTGTTATGTTATCTCTATCTTCAAATGTCGGATATTCGGTAACATAGGATACACCACCAGTGTTTTGTAATGCCCTGAAATGATAATTGTATATAGTCTGTATTAACCGACTCGAAAGTCCTTAAGGTGAAAGTGAGATCCAAAATAGGAGTTTCGATGTATTTCGACCAAATCGATTTTTCGATGTTAAAAATACTAATTCAATTAACTGCCTCTAGATGATACTGACTTATATTTTTTTATAATACTACCAAGTGACGAGACGAACAAGTCGTGCGCCTGATGGTAAACGCACTCCTGTCCATAACAGTTGCAGTGCCCTCAGAGCTTTTTTTTTTTAAAACACAAAGATCTCATATGGCTGTAATTTCACCAGCACCCGTATCCTTCAAAACCGGAACGCTGTAATGTTCGCATTACTGCTTAGCGACAGAAGTAAGTAAGGTGGCAGTACTTCCCTGGACGAACTCTTTCACGAGCTCTACTGCTCTAAAATTTCTTATTTCAAAGTCGCGAAGTAAAAAATCGTCACGTTTACTTTTCTTCTTTTTGTCGCCACTCTCTACTAAATTTCCGAAGCGAGCACACGCACGTACCATTGAAAATCATGTAACCTAACTACTTATAAAACATCAGTATTTGTACGAATACAGGCCATTTTGTGGTAAGTTTACTTACGTTAAATGTTAATCCGTTGTAAGGGGTTTTATACCATTGTACCTGTTTTTATATGTTTATTTTGGTTTGTTACAGCCTTTACGCATTTACTTTACCTGTTGTTTTCCCTTGCAGTACCTTCTGTTTCTTTATTTCTACAATAAAATTCATGTGGACAGAGCCTACTATCCTAATACGCGAGGCCTGCATGACAGCGCTTTAGATCAATAATTCCTGGTAAAGAGGGTATTCTGTTAACACTATTTATTGCTACATTATACTTAGAACGAGTCATCTAGGGAGAATCATTCCTGTAGTTACAAAGATACTGTTAAATTTGTTCCCCCGGCATCAAGTTCTATTTTAAATGCCAAGTGAAGAAAGTTTGATTACCCTTTGTCGCCCGATCTACTACAGGTGATCTTCTGTCTTTCTCTTAAAAGATGCATGATGCGAATGAAGCTTCATACTTGACATTTTCTTTCAATTTGGTCGAGTATTAATTGTTACACAGTAATTATTTCAGACGGATGTACGACGAAGAAAGAGAGTCCAGGGCATGAACTGAAAATCACTCATTGCAAGTTTGCTTAAGGTGCTTTGTTAAAGTCTCTTTTTGTACTCACGTAAAAACGTTATGCGGTACTCCGCCGTCTTGACAATTACCAAACCGTTCACATTCAAAGGCTTGACGGACCGACAATTCACTTTTCTCACCGGTCCACGCAAAATATCGAGCTTCAATATTACCTATAACAAATTACTTTGGTTTGATTTTCCAATCCATTATGTCAATAAAAATATCATGGTTCAGACATTTTTACAGGCATGTGTTAAGGTAATTGGTATTGTAAATAAATCATAGTGTTCTGCAAGTCGATTCTGAACCTTGTGATAACATTGTTGTCGACCGATTCTCTGCAAGTCGATTCAGAACCTTGCGATAGCATTGTTGTCGACCGATTCTATTAGATATCGTACGATTTCTTTTCATTATTATTCACAATAACCGAATCGAACGTCAAACTGTCGTATTCGAAACCGAATCGAAATGACGTCACACCCGTACGATTACTCGAACTTCTCGACCGGCAAAGGCTACAAACGTTATTCAGAACATAGTTATCGAATGAAAGTTACCGAATGTCCTATTGTTTAAAAAGCAAGAATGTAATATGGAAATCTTTTATTTTAAATAAAATCGGATTTTGTTCAATTTTATTCATATATTTTAATGCGAGACTAATTCATTCCTATATTTTCGGCCTATAACGATATCGTATCCGAATCCGAATCGAAGGTTTGACTCGGAATGTTCTGAACAGCTCGGAAAGCGCCCTTCGATCGAAAACGATATCCAATCGAACGATTCGGTTAAAATATCGAAGAGTTCTGAATCGGGGTCCTGATCAGATACCAATAGGATATTTTGTAAAATAGACCACCGGTAAATGAACACGACACATTTATAATGTCCAAAATACAGCTGTCAGTGTCCAAAATACAGATTCGACATTCTTTTTATGCGATTTTTGAGATATGAACCTCTTTTTTTAGTTTTTACGTTTGATAAATTACCTCATCTGATGAGATGTAAATATATGAAAAAATGTGGGACACGCTCGCTCGCGATTTGTTAACTATGATCTTACAAATATCTAGTTGTTAATATCATTTGGGAAACATAGATCAGGATAAAAAGTTCTACGTCAGCTGTGAGTAACGCGTTATAAACTTAGAAGTCAAATGCATGAACATCTACATAAATATTGAAATTCAACCATCTGTTTGATGTGATGATTCCATGTCGTCATATCAAATTACAGATTATCATTAGATTACAGTGGATGTCATGGGTCTGAAATTTCATGCTACCATCTCCGAGTCCTTTTGAACTATTGCGTCTTAGGGACGAAGTGGAGGAAAACCTCTAAGCCAGTGGAGTAAGTTAATATTGCGTCTTTTCAAAATAATATATGATTAAAAAGGTTTTGCTAAGCAAGCGTGTTTCTTCGTAAGCGCATTTGATACATATGTCAATAAAATGCACCGAACGCCTTCTATGTGTTTGTTTGGTCGGGCACGGTGCAGCCATATTTTGATACTTACAATCAATCAATATTTACAATATATTTCCAAAAACAAATGGATTATTTTCAAGTAAATAACATTTATAATTAGGACAAGCTGTACAATACTTACTCAAAGCACTATAAACGTAGCTATTTTTACAATAAGACATTTCATAGCTAGTTAATAATCTAGTCCAGTCCATTTCAACAGGGATCCTCCCGGCGTATTTTGGATCAAATTCTACTACTCCTTCGTCGGTTAAACCTGTACTGTTAAAGCCTGTATATCCTTGTATAAACTTAGCGAAAGAAATTCCTGAATATATGTTAACTCCAAACTTTGCTGTAGTAAAATATTTATTGAAGTAATCAATTAAAACCAGATTTTCTTTGAATGCTTCTTTAGCTTCAGAACTCGCGTCTGGAGAATTATTATACCAGTAATAAAGTTTTTCTCGCAAGTGAAAGCTTACAATGTAATTTTCGAACGATGCATCTTGGGAGTTATATAAATTTGCGAAATAATTACCCACACTTGCATCATCTGCGCGGACATTATTAGTTACAAGGAGTACAAGTATGATTATTAGTTTGTTATAGGTAACAATTGTACACAGTTTCTTCATTCTTCATAACGTTAGGAAGCAATTTTTTCGACATATTACAATGTGCCATTTCAAACTGTGTTGCGAAAGATTTTACTGTTTTTCTTTTATGTTTTTATTTTTATTATTACTATTCTAAAACATCTACTCGTACTTGAGCACAATAATCTATGGGTGCGTACAGATCTGCCGCGAACGTACAGCATGTACGCTGCACGCGTGCTGCATGCGTGCAGTTAAATACATGTACATATATAAGGCGCGCGAACAGATCGCACAATGTAATGCATGTGTGCTACACGCGAGCCTTTCTCAGGTAAAAATGGGTGTTCCACAGGGCTGAACACTTGGACCTTTCTTATTACTCATTTATATTAATGATTTGCCATACTTGTTAAGGACCATTGCGAAATAGTATTGTTTGTTCTACGACACAACCTTGATTTTTAAAACACGTTAACGTCATGTCTGTCTGTATAACCATATTAACGATACCCTCTCTAAGTAGTTTATTGGTTTAATGCTAAGAATATGGAAAGAGGACATGGCTCTAGATTCCACACAAATTTGATTCAAAGTGCATTTAAGTTTATTGGAAAAGAGCAATTCCTAGAGTTTCTTGTTCGTTATTCTCAGGGAAGTCAGCATAGTGAACGTGTAGTAGCTTAAAAGTGACGTTCTCAAGTGTAAATTTATTTTACCTATGGAATAAATGATATTTGAGTTTGAAGTAACTTTCCATCTTCACTCCATTTTATAATTATATATTTATATTCTATTATATATTTTATTAGTGTGAGTGTATAAGCACTCTCCGTGTTTTAGACTGGTATATACAGTTTATATTTCAAAAAACCTAAACGGATGTAGTTGTATAAAGTAACACACGCTATATTATTTAAGCACCTTTTATTCAGCGCATCTAAAGTTACGTACGAACAAATAATTTTATTGTGTTTACCTTTTCTTTTACTCTTTATTTATTTAGGGACTTTGATCGTTACTGAACATGTCAGCCCCGTTAGAAAAACAATACCTCAAGAAAACACTTAATAAAATCCAGACAGATAAATCAAAATAGTACCTAACCAAACATGTATACAAAATCTCCGCGGCGCTACATGATGGCTCGGACAAAATAATCAACCACCCTGCATTAAATGTACGGAAACCAGCCTGTGCAAATAACCGCGCCCTGATAGGCTCCGTCCGAACACACTCCATGACCAAATGATGTACATCCTCAGGAATCCCACACATTTCGCAATTCGGTGAGTTTACCCTCCGCATCAAATACAAAAAGTTTAATGCAACGTGTCCGGATTGAAGCCTATGCGCTCTGACAATTTGACTCCTGCTTAACTTAACATGGTCAAACCAAGGGACACAAATTGTGGTTACCTAATCCTACATATAATTTGACATATTAACTAAGTAGGCACTACCTATTATAAAATTTGTCTTATTTTTAAAATAATAATTATAAATAAAAATATACACATTACAGGTGCTACAAAAGGGTACAATATAAATTCATGGGATATTAATCCATGGACAAACCTTAGCTTGAAATATAACTTAATCCATAAGCAGAAAAATTTCTGCAGATTAGCAGAATCAGTGGCGTAGCGTCGGGGGTGCAGAGGGGGGCTTGGCTCCAGGCGGCACAGCAATGGGAGCTGTGGCGAGCCCTTCTTCTTCAAGTGCCTCTCCATTGTTGAAGGTCGGCAGTCAGTTTTCTATATCTTTCTTTCTCCAAAGCCCGAACAGTTGTTCCACGGTCTTGATGTTCACTCTCTGATGTTACGAAGGCATGACATTTTTCTGCTTCCAACCTTCCGCTTCCCAGCTACTTTGCCCATCAATATAGTGTGCAATAGATTATATCTATTATGTCGCAGTACAAGACTAAAATAGGCAACCTTACGGCGAGCCCCAAATAGTCAAAATTATATTTTTTTTACTTAAAATTAGTAAATAAATTCTACTATTTGAGAAATAGACATGGGGAATAGCATTACATTTCTATCGCCGTGACTGTCGTTCCGGTTCCAAAAAAATCACAGTGATAAATCATCGTGATTTTGTCACGACTGTTACTTCCGTGACCTTGTCACGCCTATACCTTACATCACGATATACGGTTTTAGCCAGCGGCTTCTTTCTAATACTTATAGTCGTTTTTTATAGAATGATTTAAGTTTTTACTCCCTTTGTAATAAGTTTGAATTCCATTCATAAAGTTGATTTTGTATTTAATGTAATTCTGTTTGTTACTTATTTAATGCGAATCTTTGGATTGTTAAAAATAGCAATAAAGTGTAATGTACAATACACAAAATAGATTATACATAAATATAAAATACCAACTCTTCCTATAATAAAACAAATATATTTTACTTTCTTCATAAATAGGTTTATAATAACTGCTGCAGATTTTTTTTTACCCGCCTAGTACTATAAGCACCTACGACCCTCGTGAGTGAGCAAAGAAAGTCATCCTATTTCATTGACTCCCATCGCCGAAATGGCCCGATTTGAAGAGAACTACAACGAGTGGCGCGCTCAGTCACCACGGAACGGAGATCGCGCATTGTATCAAACACGTATGTCGTGATGTGAGTGACGGGGATAGCTATTGGAACGGAGGAACATATGTGACTTTGGAACGTTGTTCCTTCGGAACGAGTTACGGTGATATTGTTTGACGGCGGATCATCGTGATTTTTTCATCGTGACGTTATTTATCAACCACCTCTATTGAGAAAGCGATATTCTGAACAGCACAAAGGTGGCGACGGTAGGCTAACACAAAAACACAATCGAGGCGAGCCTGCCTGAACTAATAACTACTATTGTAATTGTGAAAATAGAGAGGGCAACAAATTTAAGGTTGGCAAAAATCGACGCTACGCCACTGTGCTGAATTTTAGCTACAGAAAACTATGTTACGTACCGTACCAGTCATTTCGAATCTTGGGACCATGTAGCGGACGGTAGATAAGCTGTTTTGTCAACTACGAGTACTAACACTTCATAGCATAAACTACTAAGAACAGCTTTTGCTTCATTATTTTGAGCATACCGAAGTACTACTGGTTTCCAAAACAGTTCTTCCTTATTATGGGTCTTGGGTAGATACCAAGGATGAAATGAAAATACAACCATTTTGCCTCCAATTACCAATATGGCCAATGTTAAAATTGCTAACGCGCAATATTATTTTATGGCAAATTTTGATTCTTCTTGTGGCTGTTAGGGATACTGTACTTAAGCCTTGACTCGAGGTAGTACTGCAGGTTATGGCGTTTGCAATTTATTTAAACGTGTCACGATTGAAAGCGGTGTATTAAATTTGTTTTTCCATTGCCTTAATGGGAAGTGTTTATCTCTTTCCAAAGCGTGAGATAGCTTAACAGCCCGACTGTAATAACTATGACCCATCAATAGTTTTCTTGAAGCCAGCTGTAAGAAGGATCGATTTCTAAGTAGTTGTTGTTGTGGTAGTGATAGTTGTAGTCGTAGTAGTCGTCTTTTTATCAACATTTTCATTGGTGTTTTCATTAGGGTCATCTGTGCAATTAAAAGGTTTATGTCCTTGAAGTATATTTTTCACCCTTCTTCGTCTTCGGCGATCTTCTTCTGAATTCTCGGTATCTTCTATTGTCTGAGGTTCTGTAGATTGTACCTGTGAAAGCAATCGTTTATATTTAATACACGTATTATTAAAAAAAACTTTTAACATATTCGTATTTTTTAAATCGGTGTGATCATATTATGAGGTAAGTCTATAAAAACATGCCATTAAGAGTTGCTTTTCTTGTAGGTTATGCTGTAATTAGCAGCGATCGGATTTGATGGATTTAATTTAGCTAAACTAAAGAAAAACGTGGACATTCTCTTCTACAAAACCCGGGAACTCTTGAACTCATTATATTTGAATAAGATTATTATTTATAGAAATTTCAGTTGATTGATGTTACTATTTCCTCTTAAGTGTTTGGTACATATTATTGTCTCAAAAAATTAAATTGTGTTTGTGTTTCTGTGTGTACTTACGTATTGAAATAATTTTACCGTTTCAAAAATAAACATAAAGTAACGTATATTTTGGAATATTTCGAAAATAGACAGTAAATAAAGATGACGAATTGGGTAATACAATACAAGTATGAACTTTAGGTAGATGAACTCCCGCAGTTCCGATCACTGTTAGTGGTTCTTAAGACACTTGTTTAAAAGAAAGACGTGGTTTGTTGCCACTATAATCATTATAAATAATAAACGATAATAGTATCTTTGTATGTACGCACACAAATTTGTTCAATAAAGCCATTTCAATTAAACGAACAAAACAATCTTTATTTTTGATCAATCAAACAAAACAAAGATAAATGAAATCAATGAAACGAACAAACAATAGTAAAAGAACAAACTTTAAAAAAAAAACAACCGGCCTCAAAAGTTTGTGAAATTACATATATTTGAATCCCACGAACTTATGAGGTCGATTAATTGAAATCAAAATGTTATACATAGGAAATGAAACTATTTTTCCGGATTTAAATCGCGTATATTTGTTTTTTCAAACAAACCGACGTTTCGACCAAACCACCAACAGTCGAGCGAAGACCTGCCATCTTACCTTACGTGAGAGAGAGAGAGAGATTGGAAGAGTCCTCAGGCGTGCATCTATAAAGACCTATTTCAAGCCCCTAAGGAAGATTTCTCAGTTCCTGAGTCCCGTGAAATGTAACATCCCCTTACAGGATGCAGGAGTTTACAAGCTTGACTGTGAGTGCGGTCTCTCTTATATTGGACAAACAAAGCGAAGTATTTGTACCCGCGTCAAAGAACATATAGCTGATGTCAAACACCGTCGCGTAAACAAGTCTGCAGTCTGCGAGCATGTCATGGATAAACCTACACATTCAATGAAGTTTGACAAACCCCAGGTCCTTGCAAAAGAAGTCCGTTATCTACCCAGGATGCTGCGAGAGGCCATTGAAATTAAAAAAACATCCTAATTTCAACAGGGAAGATGGTTTCTCAGTACCACCAGTTTGGGATCCAGTATTTCCTCTAATGAACAATCCCAAACAGACATAAGACGGCAGTACTAATTAATATATTTTAGTTTATTCTAATTTCTATTATTAATTAATAATAAATTGAACTTAATAAAAATTCATTCAATAAAATAATTTGTAAAACTTATTGTAGCGTAAATTGGAACGTTTTCTTTGTAAAATTAAAATAAGGTATTTAATTAATTACTATTGTAACTATAGTGAAAAAAATAGGGTGGTTTTCATCAATATTAGACATAACTGGTTGAAGACCGTACCACCTCAGTCAACCGTGACCATGGGACCTGTAAAGGGCCCGAAACGTCGGTTTGTTTGAAAAAACAAATATACGCGATTTAAATCCGGAAAAATAGTTTCATTTCCTATGTGTAACCATCGCGAAAACCTAAGAACTCGATACAAAATGTTATAAATTATCAACTTCCCTTCGTATATAAATGAAGGGGAAAGAATTCCAGACTATCGACATCTCAACTAAAACTTCCTTGAATCAAATAAACCAACGTAGGATTAACCATTCGCGCATTTCAGCTTTCGCAAATTTGTCTTCGTACTATCGTCATTAGCGCAAATGAACAATCGCGCTTTTAAACCTTCGCGCAACTGAAGATTCATGAAAATAAGCCGTCTCGCATTACAGCTTTCGCTTTCGCCTTAGAACCAAAATAGAATTTTAAAGCAGGACGTAAATATTTTAAAACAGTCGTTAAAACCTAAAACATACTTTCTACAAACACCGACGGTATATCCGCATATCCTCAATACCCAAAACTTAATTTGAGACTAGATTCGGGCCAAGCATTCGTCTGTTTGACACAAAAAAGCCATCAATTAACAAAATGCATCGACCACAATTGTTTAACTTTGAACATCACTTATTTAACAATAAAACGAAAGATCATAACATACATTTAAACTGTCACAAAAAATGGCCTTATGTACAACATAGTAACATTGTTAATAATTTACAGAAAGACCTTCGTCGGCAACCAACACACATAGCGCACTAAGAAAAACCTATCACAATGTACTACATAGGGCGCACTATAAGTTTCCGGAACTGGCCACTTACATGAACAATATTTAAAAAGTGATAACAACATACGAAAATGGAACTCTTTGGCTGCAGAATACAATTTGTTTCATCTGACTGTCACTTGTTTTCACATTGTGGCATCATTTTCCAAATTTCTATTTCTTCTACATCACCATGGATTTAACTCGTGAAAATTTTGGTAGTATGATTTTCTACGACTTTAAGTGTAATTTAACAGCTCAGCGGAGCTTCGCTCGGCGTCAAGCTGCTTTTGGCGATGAAGCACCATGCAAGACGACTATTTATATTTATTAGCTGGTTTGCAGAATTCAAACGCGGTCGTGTGAATCTCAGTGGAGAATTTCGTGATGGTGGCCTGTCCACTGCTGTGCACAACAAAACCATCGATGCTGTGCGCCGTATGATCAAAACAGACAGGCATGTGACGTACCATGAGATTCGGGCATCTTTAGACATAGGCATGAGTCAAATACATTCAATACTACACAAACATTTGGGTGTGAAAAAGCTGTGCTCTCGGTGGATCCCACACAATTTGACTGGGGCTCAAAAAATGGATCGCGTCACTTGGTGTAATGCCATGCTTAAAAGATTCAACGAAGGGGCGTCAAATTTGGTGTGGGATATAGTAACAGGTGACGAAACATGGATTTGTAGTTACGATTCCAAAACAAAGCAGTAATCGAGCGTGTAGGTCTTTCGAGATGAGCCGAAACCAACCAAAGTGACACGCATGCAAAGTGCCTCTAAGCGGGTGATTGCTTATTTTTTTAATAAAACTGGACACGTGGCTATTGTTGCTTTGGAGAATCGTTGTACCGTGAATAGTGATTGGTACACGATCATTTGTTGGCCGGAAGTTATTGACAAACTCCGTAAAAATAACCGTAAACGCCGTATCATCTTGCACCACGATAATGCTAGTTCTCACACGGCCAGACAGGCAAATGAATTTTTGAAGGTGAACAACGTTGACCTTATGAGCCATCCCGCGTACAGTCCCGACCTGGCACCTTGTGACTTTTATTTATTTCCAAAAATTAAAAACCAGTTACGCTTTCAACGATTCTAATCACCTGAAGAGACTGTCGAAGAGTATGAAAATATGTTTCAGAGATTGTCACGGAGGAGTGGCATAAATGTTTTCAAAATTGGTTCATTCGTATGAAAAAGTGCATTACCGCTAACGGACAATATTTTGAGAGATAATAAATTCATTTCTGACCAATTATAGTATTTTTTTCTTATTCATTCCGAAAACTTATAGTGCGCCCCACGTATTAGTCATAAATATTGTATAAATAGTAACAAAAATTGTAAATATACTCAGTTATCCACTACCATCTGATTTTAACTAATCAAACTCATCATCTTGCTTAGTACCACCCGCTACTCCTCTCACTGTGGCCAAGGCCCAAGGGGGCCTAAGGAGCCGTCAGTAGATTGGTCTTGTGAGACTGCTTGACCGGCAGTGAGAATACCATTCCAGTACACATTGCACGACGTGTACTTCCTTACCTCCTTCCAACCTTCCGTGTGTCACCTTAGGTCTCTTGGTGACAGACTTCCCGTTCATATTTTGCATATATATTTCTCCGTCTATATATTTATGCTTAGGTTATGCTACACACCGTTAGGTTGTAGGGCTATACTTTTAGATAAATTTATAGGAACGATTCTTGAGGTCTCGCCGTTAGGTTTAATAGGGTAGATTATTTTTAAATACCACACACTGCATTGACAGACAAGCACTACCACCATATTAATACCTGACCGCACGCTATTCAACAATGTCTGTTAACCAAAGCAAAACCTTCTTGTCATGTTATTATGATTCTCGTACAAAATGACGGCAACGAATGGCGAAAACGTTAAATTTTAAATAGTTGCTGTGCCGATGCCGCTCAGAGTTTCAAATTGCAAAGATCTGAGACTTAAGTTGACAAGTCTTATGTGCCTGTAATTTCACCATCACCCTTACCCTTCAAAACCGGAACGCAGTAATGCTCACATTACTGTTTGGCGGCAGAAATAGGTAAGGTGGCAATACTTACCTGGACGAACTCTTTCATACGGAGCTCTACTGCTGCTACAAAATTTGTTAATGAATGTCGGACTTTTTTAAATTATTTTTATTCTCTATGATGAGATAGACACCGTACTTACTAACAATATTATATGTATAGAACCATACATTTCAATGTCCAACCTGTAGTTGAACTCAGAAATTATTTGAACCAAAATTTACTTATGAGTGTTGGTTCGAAACTCGTAATGGTATGAGAAGCCATAGCACTCACCGATTTTGAATCCAGATCGTCACCTAATATCACGGTGGCAACATATTCAATTCCAATACCGCAGGCTGATTTACCTCGTACCAGTCGTAGATAACCTCCTTCTCCCCAGTCAAATCCCCAAGAGTTCTTTATTATCCAATATGGTATGCCGCCGTCCTCTGCCGACGAAAGTCAATTTGAAGAAAATACCAATACACTTTGAAAAAACTTTTAAAACAAAAATTGAACCTGTTCCGTAACCCATCAAAAGTATTGCGTGATTTGTTGGTTTTTTCTTACAATCCCTCGGATCTAATATCCCAGATTTGTAGTTTTTTACTGATTCAGAAACAAACATTGCTGCAAAAAAAAAATACGTTTACAACCAGCATTCATTACACAGCAAGCAGCATTATTTACAATAATAATCAGCTTGTGGGGTGCACGAAAGAAGCCTCCCCGCACGATGTACCACTCCTTTCCTGTACGTCTGGCACACCCTGGGCAACAATAGGCGAGTGCCTTACGCCAATTAGAAATCATTTCATAAAGATGCCATCGATATGATAACAAGAAGAACCAGCATCTAGTTTTCAGAATTTAAACTCAGGAAATAATATTTTATTTCACTATATAAACTTTAACAAACCGTTTGACTTGATTAGTAGTAGAGGTAGTTGTCAAGAACTTCAACGATCTCAGTGGCCCAACAGTTTGCATTGTGGGCGCTGTATGATTAAGTCCCCTGTTCGATTTCCGGTAAGTTAAATTGGGAACTGAACTTTTGTAAATTGGTTTTGGTTTGAGTGTTTAGGGTGTGGCCTCGGAATGAATTGCGTTACTCTAGTACTCATAGTACAGAAAATTCCATAAAGAGTACGTTACACTATAGGCTTCTAGAATCATAATACAGCCTTCATTCTTTGTTTTGAATGTTTTATTACGCTCAAGGAATATAAATTAGACTGTAATTTGCTTTGAAGAGCATTCAAAATATGTCAGAGATTAATCGACGGAAGGCATACTTGTTTATCATACTGTGTCTCATCTCTTTGATGGTTGATTTTCAAGAAATGATAAAACACATTGTCACCCATTTACATAACACAAATTATTGTGTCTCAATAATTTACAGTTTTCAAAAAATAGTGTACTTTCAATTACAATAAATCCCTTCAATAATCACAAGAGGAACCTACAATCACAAAACAACCGACGTTTCGGGCCCTTTACAGGTCCCATGGTCACGGTTGACTGAGGTGGTACAGTCTTCAACCAGTTATGTTTAATAGATGCAAACCACCCCATTTTTTCACTATAGTTACAATAGTTATTAATTAAATACCTTATTTTTAATTTTACAAAGAAAACATTCCAATTTACGCTATATTAAGTTTTACAAATTATTTTATCGAATGAATTTTTTATTAAGTTCAATTTGTTATTAAATTGAACTTAATAAAAAATTCATTCGAAAGTCGGTTTGTTTGAAAAAACAAATATACGCGATTTAAATCCGGAAAAATAGTTTCATTTCCTATGTGTAACAATCGCGAAAACCTAAGAACTCGCTACAATCATAATTTCAAATTTTTTGCTACAGTTGTTTTAGTTGTGTGAATTTATAGATTAGAAAGAAGTCTGGAAATGGTTGCTCTGCTAGAAAGCAATTATACGTGTGTCCCCAGTGTGATAGACAGATACCATCGATTTCTACATACTACAATCCTGGCCGATAATATTTAAGGGTAATAAATTCTCACTTGCGCACAATGGTCCCAACGTATCCACAGCAGCAGCTAGAATTTGCTCATTGTCTATATCAAACCTGGCGTATTTCTTGAAGTGAACAAATATTCTGTCTGAGTCTGTTTGACATGTTTGTTTGTTAGAGTCCCGTGCAGCTGGGTAATGTATTACTTGCATTAGTCCTCCTTTTTTTCCTAGATATCTGTAATTTGGGAAAATTGTTTCGTGCTTATAGCAAGTAATTAAATAGAAAATCATAACTGTCTTATAGATTGGATAGTAACTAGTACTTCTCATAGAGTCGGAATTGTGTAGATGGGCAAATAATACAATATATTGATGAGTATATTTACTTGGGTCAGGTAGTTTCAGTTATAGACAAAATATGGAGGTCGAACGACGCCTCTATAACGCCTGGAAGAACTACTGCTCTATGCCAGAGCTTATGAACGGAAACCTTCCAATCACTCTTAACCGAAAACTCGTCGACGTGAGTTTCAAAGGCATTAAAAGTCCAAAATCAAGGTTTGCCAAAGAGCGATGGAACGCAGCATATTAGGTGTAAAGAACCCTTTTTACACTTAATAGAGGCTACCCAGCCTCTGATTTTGGACTTTTTACTTTCTTTTACTTTTTTCTATCTATGTAGAATCCGGATTACTACTCTGCGCTCGAAGACACGCATAGTTGATATTGGGAAAAGGATCGCCAAACTGAAGTGCCACTGGACTGGACACATCCGCTGCATGCACCTACAGAGATGGACTCACACAGACACTTGGTGGGTGCTGGAGAAAGGCCGGCGAAAAAAAGCAGACCAAGAAGGAGATGATGGGACGACTTGGATGCATA
Source organism: Hyposmocoma kahamanoa (assembly GCF_003589595.1). Classification (NCBI taxonomy): domain Eukaryota; kingdom Metazoa; phylum Arthropoda; class Insecta; order Lepidoptera; family Cosmopterigidae; genus Hyposmocoma; species Hyposmocoma kahamanoa. The sequence continues at coordinate 5,264,057 of NW_020653337.1, forward strand.
TATATCTGGACTGGCCTAACGTTGCATCAAACACGGAGCTTTGGAAGTCGAGAGGAGAGGCATTTGCCCAGCATTGGGAAATAATAGGATAATTAAAAAAGGTGGACATACTCAAAAACATGATGTGGTACCCCTCCTTTTGAACAACTTCCAAATGGTTCACAGTCGAATGCGTGTTGCTCTGATAACACCGTGTGTAACTTGTATTTCCTGTCATATTGCGCTTCGATGTTTCCTGTAATAATAAAATGTGAAGAGCACTGTCTTTAACATCACATTACGCCTATGCACTACCCTTGAATTTATTTACTTTACTACGAATACTTATAAACATGACAAAATGTTCTCGCCAAATTGTGTCTCATAGGATGTAATGAGTCCATATTACAGAGGTTGTACAGACGGATTAAGCAGTAAGACACTAATCCTGTTACATTGGCAGTATCTCAATCGTTGTCGACTTTCAGTAGAAAATATTCTTGATCATTACGGTCTATAGCAGTATATTAACGAGGGCTATCTTATTTTTCTGTAACTGGCCCAAAAGGCCAAAAAGGGCCCCGTTAAGTAGTAAACTGTATTTAATTCTTTATATTGTATTGTATGTCAAATAAAATAATTTTAAAATAATCCGAAATTTGTTGTATATTCGAGTTCATGTAGAGATTTTGGTGGGTAAATAAGAAAGAAAAGAAGATCATAATTCATAAAAATTTTAACTACATCAGAATCGCTTAACTATACTTCTACGAATTACAAAAGTTACTAAGAAATGGGTAGTAAAAAAACTCCGAAAAGTAAATTAAAAATTAACTTATACAAAAAACTTTTGTGCAAATAAAAAAACAACCAAGTGAAATACTGAAATTCCCGGAACACTTTGCTGATGCAATATTACTCAACCAACTTAATTTATATTTTACTGATAACTATAGTTAGCCATTTTTATCATAAATTCCAAAGCAATTTCATACATTACATAAACTTTGGTTAAATAACCATCGTACTGAAATACTATTCTGAATTAACAACGTAGGAACTCCTAAGAAATATGAAAATTTACTTCTGATCAATCATTATATGTAATAGTTATAAATATTGTATAAGTATTATTAAAATTATATAACAATAAGTGGACGGGGCCGGTAATAAATAAGTAGTGGTGAGGGAAATTAATTTCCGTCCAGAAATACTTGTCAAGACGGTGTCGCGTTGAAACTGCAAGAAGCGTCGCCATCGCGGTAGTTATTTTCATTAAAATTGAGAGTTAAAAAAGAAAATCTATAACCAATAATATAAAATAAGCTGGTTCCAGCAGAGTGGTAAATTTCTTTTAGAAAAATATGTATTTTTGGTAAGTTAATATTTATTTCGGAAGTTAAGAGGTATATAAATTGGAACTACAGTTTTTTTCGTAGAATTGTATTTTGAACAAACTCTTGATTGTTTACTAAATATGATTAATTTTGTCGGTATACTTCTGTGTTTATTTTTCAGTACCTCATTTTAACGCACCTTAGTTAGTATTACTGTTAACATCAATTCGCTGCAATTTCGTTTGTTTTTCGGAACTTTTATTACTTCCCCTAACAAATTCTTACCAACAGCACTATGGACGTAACTATTACCACAGTCCTTTTGATGTTTTACCATTAGCAAACCATCTTGTCTATAATCTTTGTTATCTGAATAATGAAACTTAGGATCATAGTCAAATCTAGACACATTCTCTTTTATTATTCCGGCGGCAGCGCTATTATAACCCGTATACTTCTTCGTAAAATCTTCTATAGTCATAGCAGTAAATTCATTCATCATAAAGGTAGCTGTCTTAGACATCTGATTCAAATAATTTATTTTTCTCAAGTTGTCTCTAAAAACAATGAAAGTATTCGTTTTCACAGCATCATTTTTATATTTCTTGCCGTATTTAAAATTGAAATCGTTGAATATAGATACAGCTTCCGTTATGTTGTATTCTACGAATTGGTCAAAACCTGCTGTAGCCTGGTCACGTAAGGATCTATGAATTTTACTTATTGCCCAAACATCACAGACAATCACAACTGGAATTAGGGACAAAATACAATATATCATTTTTCTATGTGAATTTGTTTAAAAAATGTTTCCACTCGCATCGTTAACGTAATCATAATAATAAAAAGAAATATTTCCAATATATTTTACGATCGGAAATAAATAGTCAAATTTTATTGAAATACGTGTTATTAGGTTCTTGAATTTACACGCGTTTCACATTTTCATAACGTCTTTGGAATCATGTAGGTTTTCCGGACTGTTTTTAAACCTTAATCTTTGAAAGTATCATTTTATTTAAAAAAAGATGGTCGGCCGGTAAGGTCTATGTGTAGATTATGGCCCTCTGGACTCTTTGCTCCACTGTTTTACCTTTTAGACAGGATTTGCAATATAGTTGTTATACAAAATAAAACAAAACAATGTAAGTATTATTTGAATGGCTCTATAACGCTGAATGATTTAATTTTTTAATCAATATTTTTTATCTATTCTTATTAGTGTAGTAATGATGTGACATTTGTTACAAATTTTATATCTGTATCATAAACGCTTTCATTCTCATAAATATGACTACGATTTTTTTACATTGTTAGATAGATAGATAGATAGATAAACACTTTATTCACTGATATAACACAAATACAGATTTAGCATAAAAGAAAAAACAAAACATGATTGTCATAGCAGTGAAACGGCGCTGACTCAGCATATGCCAAAGTTTCCTAAGGCGCTGGTTTTCAGTCAGAACCAACGAGAGGGATTAAGTTACTAGAAAGCAAAAATATAACGACTTTGAGTAAAGTTATACATTGACAATAATAATATACATAGTAAAGTGTAAATAGTGCATTTAAAATAACCTGCTTGACATATAAGTGCATGAGCAAATGTGAATATAATTACAGCTGTAGGTGTAAGTTATGACTGTAAAGAGGATTTAATGTTGTGTAATGTAATTAGTATTATAATATAATTATACACATAATAAGAATAGATCAAAGCAACAACAAAATTCGATTCTAGACAGACTACGTTAAAGAATAAAAACACACTACACCGATTTTTGAAGTGAGAGTAGGTGTTGCCGGTACAGTGCTTTGAATTTGGGTTTGGATGTCTCGTTGCGTATAGGTGGTGGAATATTATTCCAGCACTTTGAGGCCGAGTATTTGAAACTACCTCGAAAAGCTGTAGTTCTATGTTGTGGTACCATTAGAACACAAGATCGGACAGATCGCTCTCTGTAGCGTACATTAACACTAGATGACCACATTAGTTTATCATAAAGATATTCAGGTGTTCTAGTTTTGATTTTATATAGATTTTAAATATTTAGATCATATTAAATATTTAAATCAGCCTTACAAGGAGACATACCGGACGGTTAAATATTTGCTGTCACTAAAATTCAAGAATTCAGACGTTGCCTTAGACAGCGGCGGCTTGTGGCTAAATTTCTATCAAACAGCGAATAATTTTTTATAGAAAGCGGCTGTTTAGCCGCTTGTGTAACATAAAACGGATTATAGATTTTTTCATGGTATTCCAAATTCCATTAAAATTAACACATATATATTATATTATTATATACAATTACACGATATTATGTTCTAACAAATTATGAGCTACAAGTGATGAAAAGTATGGAGCCTCAGCATAGAGCTATTGGTCGGTCTCCGCTTGTTCTCTGTCGGACAACTCACGCTTGACCAAAAAATGTACTATGTCAAAATTGTTTTCACAAAATAAGATTTAATGGTTCCTCAGACAGTTTCCTTGTATCTTCTATGGTTTTGAATTTCCCCGTACTGTCCTAGTTAAATAAAAACCAGACTGTATATCCGGCAGAATACTAATATACAGGCACCAATACGGCGGCATTCAAAGCTTCTAAATCCGAATCACCGATAAACAAAGACAGGTTTAGAATCCAAAGTTGCCAGTTATTATTTAGCAGATTCATCCCATAGGTGGCAGCAATAGTCCGTACCCTATTGGACTTGTGCTGGGTACTGTTGTGACATCTGTCCCAGCGTGAAGTAACGCCTCACAAGGCTGCAATGGCCATGGATTAAAAAGGTTTACAATTTATTCCAACATCTTGAGTTATTTTTTACCAACCGTATCAAGAATACATTTACTGTAAAGACTGGGTTCGTTTTACACATCTGCAGACAAACGTTAAGAAATTGGTCCGAACGGTAGTGATCACTTCTTCCCAATCCATTGATTAGAAATCACGAGGTCTGGCGCACCTGCGCCCTGCTTTATGGCGATTGAACGAAACTAGAGAGGATTGTAGGATTTATTTATGTTTATATTGGACAGCTATCTTTTTAAAGCCAATCGGCATTAAACGAATTATATATATCTGAAGATATTCTTGGTTATTCACTGAAGAATTAATTATTTTTAGTTACAATTTCACATCACGTTATGACTTTTTTTACGATATATCAGACCAGTCATATAGGTCTAATATTGGGAGAAAAATAAAAGTTTTAAGGTAATCAGAATATAATCGTTTATCGGTCAGCTGGGGGTGATCGAAAAATCTTTACTTACTTATGTAACTTTGATTTTAACTTTAATGCCAAATTTATGCGTCGGCAGAGTGGCCGATAAGTGTGTTTTCTTAAATTCTTTCCATTAAGAAAAGAGCGAAGGTTTTAAACTATACCAACCAAGTCTTGGCGAATTTTTCTTTTGTTAGGAACTAATAACTATGTTTTATAGGCATTAAGTCTTATGCTCGGTGATTGACTTTGACAGTTGTTAACTTTTTAATTCCACATATTAAGCAAACACTACAATGAAAGACAGTATAACATTATAAAGCACCGTACCTCTCTAAAACATGGTGTTCTTGAAAAAATGTGACAAAATCTCAGAAATGTTACAACTGTACGTTTTGACACCCTCACTGGAAAACGTCCTAACAATTACCAAAACGACACTGGTAGAATTGTCCTCAGTGGGACAGAAGCCAAAACCTGCAAAACAAGACCTTTGATTCTAAACTTGGCATTGGCAACGTTCACTGTAATTTTTAACCAATTTCAAAAAAGGAGGAGGTTAAACGTTCGGCGGTATGTATGTTTAAGTATGTTTTGCGGTTTCTCCATCAATTGTGGACCGATTTCGAAATTTCTTTTTTTTGTTTGAAACGGTGCACTCTCTATTCTATAGTCACCAATTTCAAATCTGATGACGGGATCCCAAGGAAATCGAGGAAAATCTTCAAATTTTATAGGCATGTCAGTGTACTGACGATTTCTGCGTCAATCGTGGACCGATTTTGAAAATTCTTTGACAATTCGGTTTTTATTTTTCAATGAAAAAGTTACAATTATGTATTTAAAGTGTAAAACCAAGTTTGAAGCAAATCGCACCATGCGTTAAAAAATACCTACACTAACTTTAATACCCTATTTCGCCCGTATTATATTATTATTTTTACAAACTTGATGATGGCAAAATCCTAAAACAAGCACCGCCAATAAGCAAAAAGAAGAAGACACGATATAGCATCGGCTGTACGAAACTTTGTAATTTTATATGAAAAACTGATTACATTTAATGAGATTAAGTTCGCAGGTCACACGCCCGTATAAAGTAAAATGTTTAAAGTAAAATCTTCTCAAAATATTGAAATCTTTCGTGATGTTTTCGATGTAAGGTAAAGAGTACAACGCACACGCACACGTGCATACACTCTCAGCCCCGCACTAGGGAAACCCTGTATTGCAGGTGCCATAGACATACACACAGACACACTCAAACTCGCGAGAGAAATAAATGTAGAACATTCAAATATTTCTCCCGGCCCATGAACCAGTATGGTGACGATTCGGCCACAGAGGCAGTCATAGATATAGATTTAGGTGTAGAACTTCAAGTGCCTTCACGGTAATTTGAACTAAACTGTGATACTTAACCATTGTAATCTTGACATAACATTTGAAGTGTTGTGGGCAAATAAAATATTTTCCATTTACCGGACTTGTATTCACATTACTGAAACCCTTTACGGTTTGATACAGCGCTAGAGCACTATTGAGATATAAAGTCTGCTGCTTACGAAGCTTAACCATACCAATGTCAGGGGAGCACTAATTAACTGAATTCTACTTCACGGTTAACTGAACTCAAAATGAGAATGAGCAGAGTTTCTGTTACAACAAATAAACGTTTTACTCCTAAATTGAATTACGTACCGTCTAAATAACCAACACACGTGTTTATTTCTGGGGCGCTCCCGGGGCGTGTATTCGGCTGCAAGTTTGCTGCCATTTGCAATGACACTTGGATGTTATAAGTTGACTCCACTTATGTTGTTGTAAAAATTATCACATTGCGGTATTGATGAATTTCTGTCGATGTTGTAAGTTTTATTTTTTATAATATCGTGGTATTTTGATATTATTTTTATTAGTGACCATAATGTTATTAGCACTTGTCATTGTATTTTAAATTATAACACACAGTGGCCCAATGGTTACCATGCTGGTATGCCAGAGGTCCCAGGTACAATTCCTGGGTTGGAAGAAAAAAAAATTGTGGCGTACATTTATTTGTATCGTGAGTTTGGGTGTAATTTGTGGTTATCTATGTGCGTGACCATGGCATCCGCGATACAGACTTTCCCTAGTGTGGGGCTATGAGCGTATGTAAAAAAAATTGGGATATTGTCAATATGAAATAGATGATAATTCATTATATTCACAAGGTCAGGGACATGCTAACAAATGTCATATATTAAAATTCTGACCCCACCAATTTCAGACCTATATCAATACTACCAACTCTCAGTAAAATATTTGAAAAAATTATTCTAAATCAGATGTGTGCACATTTTTATAGTAATAACTTCTGTGTCTCCTAAACAATTTGGTTTCACTCGGGGTCGCTCTAGAACCGATGCTGGTGTCGAGTTGATTAATCACATATTTGATGCATGGGAAGTCTCACATGATGCTATTGGTCTATTCTGTGACCTTTCCAAGGCTTTTGATTGTGTACACCATGATATACTGTCAGGAAACTTTGCCATTATGGTGTGGCGGGAAGTGATCTCGACCTTCTTAAATCGTATTTGCGTGGTAGGGTACACAGGGTCGATGTTAACGATACGAGATCATCAGGGTCTGCAATTAGCATGGGTATCCCTCAAGGTTCAATTCTAGGCTTATATACTTTTGTTTTTAGTTTATATTAATGACTTACCTAGCTTTATGGAGGGTATAAAACATGAAATAGTATTGTTTGCTGATGATACTTCCTTATTATTTAAAGTTAAAAGGCACCAATGTTCCTACGACGATGTGAACAATGCTATATCTAAAGTAGTTGATTGGTTTGCTGTTAATAACCTACTCCTTAATGAGAAAAAAACAAATTGTGTGAAATTTACATTACCCAATGTTAGAGAGACGGTTACAAACATTGTAGTTAGAAACGAAAAATTGAATGTTGTGGATACAGTTGTATTTCTAGGTATAACGTTAGATGCTAAATTGCAATGGGGTCCCCATATAAGTAAGTTATCAAAACGGCTGGGCTTTGCAGTGTACGCGATAAAAAAAATAAGGAAACTTTCGACGACGAGACGTCAAAACCGCTAGATTGGTGTACTTCAGCTACTTGCACAGTCTAATGACGTACGGCATTTTGCTTTGAGGTAATGCCGCCGATATTAATACAATCTTTGTCCTGCAGAAACGTGCAGTTAGGGCAATTTACAATCTGGGCCCCAAAGTATCTTTGAGAGATAAGTTTAAGGAAATTAACATTCTTACACTAGACTCACAGTACATTTATGAAAATGTAATTTGTGTTAAAAGGAATAGTAATTTCTTTATGAAAAATAGTAACTGACATAACATTAATACGAGGAATAAAAATAAACTAGCTTTACTTGATAGTCGTCTTCACAAAGCAAAAAATCATTTAAGGGGCAATGTATACGCTTCTATAACAAGATTCCGGTTGATATACAAAATTTGCCTTTCACGAGGTTTAAAACTATAGTGAAACAAGAACTTTATACTAAAGGTTATTATAAAACTTCTGCGTACTTGGATGACAAAAATCCGTGTTAGTAACCCGTTTAGCTCATGGAGGTAGTCTCGATCTCTGATGTTTCAAATAAAAAAAATATATATTGTAAATGTTGAATGTGTACCAATGTTATTTACAAAGAGCAACCCCTAGAGTTTCTTGCTCATTCTTCTCAGGGGAATCTGCCTTACGAATGAGCGGTAGAGTTTACCCATTGTGACGATTTCAAGTGTAATAATGCTTACCTATAAAATAAAGATCATTTTGAATTTGAATTTGAAAAAAATCGGGAAAATATCTGTTCCCCATAAATGAAATGTCAGATTGGTCGTACACATTTTGTATTTAAATCAAAATTGAGTTCAATTTTGCTTTTGCATGTTTGAATACCGATGACGAATACAATGTTTTTATTGGTAACTTCGAGCAAAATGTCCTTTAAATACTTTTTTACAACTACACAAAGTGTTGTAAGTATAAACAATATTGGTGTTGAGCACAGACTTTCATTACGAAATAGTTATAAATATTCTGCACTAGCTCTATGGTTCAAATTTCAACATGACTTTGAAAGTCCATTTTTGTTTGTGTTGCATGTCCGTATGTTTTCAATTTCCGTTGTCCGAAACAAAAACACGATGTGGCCAGTTTTAAAATTAGGTTCAATTTAGCAGGAATTGCCGTGCTACAAGACGGGATGGTTTTTAGTTAATATCAACATATTCAGTAGATTTAATACAATTTGAAAGTAGTTTAAAATAACTTCGGTAGACATTTGTACTTTTACTAGCAGTAGATCCCCTTGTGAAAGAGTTCGTCCCGGAAAGTATTGCTACCTTACAGATTTCTGCCGCCAAACATTAATGTGAGCATTACTGTATTATGGTTCTGGAGGGTA
>NW_020653337.1:5278054-5385042 GCF_003589595.1 Hyposmocoma kahamanoa
AAAAAAACCGACCTCAAAAGTTCATGGAATTACATCTATTTACCAAGTTTTATTGAAATCAGTTAACGAAAAGTGCACGAAAGCGGATTCATCCCCTAGTTTGCCACCCTCTACTAAGGTATCCCAATACTCAAGTACCCTCTTGCCAACAAAAATGAATTATCAAAATTGGTTCACAAATGCATGTATAATCGTGTAACATACACATGCGAAGAACTTCCTCCTTTTTTGAACTAGCTTAAAAAGCGATTGACGGACCAACAACGTTAACGTTTCGTAACAGGTAGATATTAGTTTAGATAAGGATACATCTCGTTTCTTTTTCTTCCTCTTGGTTGAAAACTACTCGGTTTTTTAAATCTGTGAAAATTTCTGTCGAGAAATATAATATTTGAAGGGATTTACTTCAACAACAGAAGCCAATCTATACAACGCCACACCTAACTGCCATACACGCATAAAAATCATAAACCACGGACATTAAGCCATCTACACACTAATTTAGCTTAACAAGGTTATAAAATTAGTAATCATGACCCATCAGTATGTTATTTGTATCACAATTTAATAGTACCTCTCGTCTGTCAAACTTTTGATGTCTCCCTTTTTTAAATACGAACTTTTACCACATTCATTTTGCCACTAACATTTCATCCATGAAGCTCTATAAGTTAAAAGCTATTAAGTGCAAAATATGATACAAATTACTTGTCGAGGGGTAAATGTAAGTTTGTATTCGGTAAACAAACGCGCCACCTAATGACGTCATTGAGTGATACCCTTGAGGGATGGGGTCATTCCTTTCTTGGCTTTTTTATTAGATTTCTAACAAGCTCTCAAAAACAATCTTTCATTCAGGACACGTTCCTTTAAACAAATTCGGATATCTGATGTCAAAGGTTACTTAACCAAACTGTGAGATATGTGTGATATAAGATGTTTATAATGTCATGATGGAGTATGGAATGAATTGTTGAAACAACAGATTCCGGTTAATATTATGTGCAGTATTCAACGGCATTTTTTTTATCATACTAAGTAACGGGACGAAAAAGTCGTGCGCCTGGAAAGCAATATGCCTTGTAGCAGTTGCAGTGTCACACAGAACTTCAAAACGCGAAGATCTAAGGGGCATTGCCACTGCGTAAATCACCTTAAGACTTAAATTGACAAGTGCCACGTGAAAATGATTTGTAATGCTTTTTACAGTCGATAGTTCAAGATGCGGCTCCGAATCATAACAGTCGGAGATAGGGTTACCATAGTTCGCTGAGTATTTTTTTCTTCATCATAATTACTGTTCGTAATGAGACCTTTCCATTATTGGAACAAATTTATTCTGTATATAACATATAAATGCGACGACTCTAAATTGGTTCTGATCTAGGTAATTCTGATAGTTCACTCCGAAAGTGAATTCCGTTGCTCCGGTACTAATAATACAGGGAATTCCCTAGTTTGTGACCAGACGATTGGTGTGGTGTCTGGCACATTATTATTATGAAGTACGTGTGACTATCGTATTTGTCAGATTATTATGACTTGACAAAAATATATAGGTACAATTATGATTCGAAATAAATGGCCGTAGCGGGAATAAACCAATCCACTTTTCAGTATTAAAATGATAAACGTACCTCGCTATCAAGTATGGAAATCTCCCAATTTATTACACGATAGGTCATTATTCTATTAGGTAAACACAATTTAGGGGGTTAATAGAGTCATCGGGGGTTATTAGGCGTAATACAGGGGGCGAACGGTGTCCAATTTTGTTTTTATGTCACTGGTTTTTTTGGACAGATTAGTAATATGTCATCTTTTATTTTAAATTGGGCGTGTCATTTTGGTTGTGGTTTATGCATCGGAATAGTATGCGCCAAGCGTAATATTGTAAGAGCTTTTTGAAACTTGTTGACCAATTTTACGACTTGCTATGCTAGACTTCTATGCTAGATGGTTGTGAGGATATCTGTCTAAACTCATCAGGAGGTCATTCAGCTCCTTTGCGGAGAGCAAGAGACGAGACGAACAAGTCGTGTGCCTGGTGGTAAGAGATACGCTTTTCCATAACAGTTACAGTGCCGCACAGAGCTTTAAACCGCACTGGATCTCAGGGGCACTGCCACTGCGCCCGTTACCTTGAAAATAAGCTGAAAAGTCCCATGTGCCTGTAATTTCACCAGCAACCTGACCCTCCAAAACCGAAATGCAGATTACTGCATATAGATTACTGCAGTAAGCATTAGCTTATTATTGTTGACTCGAACCTGCCCAGAGGGAGTTTGGTCGATTAGCCGTGTTATTAAAATGTTCCTTCAGCTACATGGTACTATAAGAATAGGTGTCTCAAAGAGACCCTTTCGCAGGCTGGTTCCCCTGGTGGCATCCGATCAGCTATTTGTCTGTAACTGTAGTCTGTACCAAGGCCCAGGATGTTGGCAACTGGCTGGAACAGTGGTTCTTTGACAGCAACGAACGACTCAAATTTTTGTCATTCATTGTCAGCCGTAGTCAGCAGTACGCCAAATATTGTTTTCTTTTTATGTGTTTCTATTGAAATACATTATTTCAATACTTACGTAATAATATTTTGTTCACTAGCGGGTTAACAAACTTGACTAACATTTTTGAAATCTTCAGCTCGAGCATGAGTATCCTAGATTGGTTTAACTACTTTAACAGTTTAATGGCACACATCGTTTTATTTTGGGGAAATGACGCTAACATTTTTGAAGTCTTGTCCAGCTGAAGCGTGCTGTTAAGGCAATTTACAAATTAGGCCCCATAGCGTCCAGAGACAAGTTCAAAGTTATTAACATTTTTTCACTAACATCACAGTACAATTGATTTAATGAAATTAAAACTAGGATCTTTTTTTTTATTAAAAATACCTGATGGAAAATGATGATGAGCTCAACGATGTAGCATGCACACCTAAATAATACCTATTCACTCTCGCTTTGAAAAGGTTCAAGTTATAGCGTTCGGGAAATAAGTCCGCAGGTAGGGAATTCCACTCTCTAGCCGCTCTTCATATAAATGTGGAATACCGATAAGCTTCGCCTCTACTAATTCCGAGTCACCTACAAACCTTTTGGCACGCTTGTTGATTGAATCCAAGGTGGCTAGTTGTTACTTAGCAGAGCCATTCCATAAGTGGCAGCAGTACTCGACCACGGTCCACTACATTGAAAATCGTTTTCACAAAGTCGCTACACCACCTAAAACATATGTTTAGTTAATTGTGTAGTTTCACTATTTTCATATTAAACATATTATTTTGTAATTTATTTCTTGGATATAGTGCTAGGTTTAATTGGAGTTAATGTTGATTATCGATGCAAATTAATTGTAGCCTTCATGACAACATTTTTTTTTCATCTCATTTTGAATTACCTGCTTTCTAATTTAATAATTCAACTAAACGTGACTGCCGCTTATAAGCTTACGAGAAAGCAAATAAATATTTTGCCTCGGAACAGTTGCCGAACAAACAAGGGTGAAATTACCCTATTTTTTCAATATTTTGATATATTGCCCGTAATAACAGAGACCGGGCACGAAGTTTTACAGTAAAAAAATCGGGTAAATTTTGTTTGCTCTGGTACGTAAATTACCGTTGAAGCTCAATAGTTGAAATGTGTGTTCAGGGTTACTATTGGTACTGTTGAGGTCACCAACTGCCTTATTTTTATAATTAAGTTTTATTCAGCACAATGATTTTCTTTTATTTGCGAAATTTTAATAATAATAATAACATGCACCCAAACTCACGAAATAAATAAATGGAGGCCATACAAATATTTCTGCCGGCCCGGGAATGGAACCCGGGACTTCTGCGTGGCAGTCGAACATGGTAACCGTTCGACCCCGGAGGCCGTTATTATTACAATTACTCCGCTAGTTTGTCATAATTATTGAACTGAGATCGAACACTTAGAAAAATTAACTTAGATCTGGTTGGATTCGAATCAATTTCTCCCAGCAAACCGTGTCACAGACGCTATGCCAATTAAGCCACGGAACGAACCAACGGACCTCACAAATTTTTCCACGTGTTCTGATTTTTAGCGGTTTCGATCGATCGATCTGTGTGATACCATGAAGTTGTCTCGATCCATGATATATGAAATATGTGCTACCAGTAACACTTAATTTTTGTTATTGTATTTGTATCTAACCTGTGCACTTCATATTATCCCAACTGATGAATTTACTACTTCAAGATTTAATTTGTTAAACTAGTGGTTTAAATTACATTTTTTTATCGTACTTTAAAGCAAACGTTTCCTATATGAGCATGAAGCACCTTAGAATAACAAAAATAATAAGACCTATGTTCATCAAGAGAGGGGATTCAGGACCGTTCCTTATTGCACTCCACTCGAATATGCATATTATAAAGTATGCTCAAAACAGGACCCTGTGGCACTCTATATGTATAACATTAAAGTAGAGTACTACAAGGTACAATCCTGGGCCGGAGGTTTTCTTTGTTCATTTTCAGCTGGCAAATTTTTATAGTGATGTCCATTAATGACGTGATTCTTTTTCGGATATCTGTGTCACCAACGGTACCACCGTGTATTTGAGTTTAGATTTTTAAATAGCTTACGTTTCTGTGTTTTTGTCTATGAATAATAAAGCAAATGATCGTTTCGCTGGACACGCGCCGCTTTTATGGCCCATTTAGGGCATGATTGCACATTTCTGGTAAATTTTTAAAAAAGTCTTTATTTTTCAACAGAGGCAGCTATTAACCCTTTATTTATTGATAATGTCATTAGAGTTTGCATTTTAACTAGCAACACGTTTATTTACACCTTGAAATATGGTGTGATATTGTTGCGGCTAATACTTCACGTGGCCTATACTAGTAGCTATTACGGCACCATTTTACCTTTGTAATGATAATATAAGACAATAATTACAGCAGTAGAGTAATTAGATTTTTTTTACCACCGTGATATTCATTACATTTTTATCAAATAACTCTACTAGTTTGTTATAATAATTAACAAAAATCGAACACAAAAAAATCCTGCGACCTTGTTGTGTCGAATGACGCAGAGCTTAAAAACACAACATCTGAGAGACACTGCCGCTGCACCCGTCACCCTGTGACATAAGTTGAAAACACTCATATGCCTGTAATTTTACCAGCACTCTTACTCTCCAAAGCCGAAACGCAGTATTAGTAAAAAGGTGGCAAAATTTCCGTGGACGTGCTCTTACATCTAAGGTGCAGAAACAATTATATAAATCCAATAAACTCATATACAATAGGAACATTATAGGAAAATAATGACTCCTTGCAACAAATCACGGAAAATCCAAATTAGGGAATGAAAAAGGTTAATTAATTTCAAATCACTTTTAGTCGGATTACATTTGAATAACAAGTGAGTTGTTGTGATATTACGAGCAGTTAATTAATTACATTATACATTTCATATCAGACCCTTACTTGACGCTAACGTCCGTTTTATAAAAAAAAATTTAAAAATCAGACAAGAAATCCGTAATAATTTTCAACAAGTCATAGTCCGAGACCACTTAATGTATTCTACAACCATAACAGCGTCCTCATTATCTCTGAAATATTGCAATTAAGGTCAAACCCACCAACCTCATGGGCCTATGTACCTTTTTTGGTTATAACAATTCTGAACCCACGAGATCACTGTAGTGGGCCTATGTTTAGCCTATGTTTTTCAGAATCTGCGAAGTTTCATGGTCCGGCTTTACACAAATCGCCGTCCAGGAATCATGGATAGCGTTCCTTTTCCTTGTCTAATGTTTTCCAACGCCCTTACCAATTGACGACAGCGGATAGAGTCGTACTGAGTTTGATGCGTTGAAATTCCTCCTTAATAACAGCAGGGTAGTTCTCCGCCTGGTATACCGCACCGACAGGGCAGCAGAGCTCATCAATTGATACGCTTTGTGGGATCTTTAATTGTTTACCAGTACGAACTCTATACATTAGAATGTTACTAAAAACAAAATGCTATCGACTCGCTCAAGAAAAACAAACAGTTGATACGATATGCATCGAACAACTGACACTACAAAACACAAAAAAGTTTACATTCATTAGTGACTCTACAGGGAATTGGTAAACGCGACGAAACTAACAAAGAGTAATATTGTTAAAACCGGAGTGCCTAAGAGTGACAGGTCGGAGGAAGGGCGGTATAGACATAATATACTTATGGACAAACGATTGCGTATAGCAATACAAGATATTGATTGTAATGGATGTTGTGACGTTTTACTACAAAGATATTCATTTATTTGTTGTGAAATTACTCCAACAGTTTGTATTAATAATTAATACGAGATAGAACAGTAATATTAAATTTATTTATATCGTACATATAGCTGAAAACAGGTTACATTTATTAGTTACCAAATCACAAAGTTATTCAACACATACATATACTTACATCTTTGGATTGCCATTGGAGTAGGCAAAGATTATAGATGGCCACACATAATCATGACAAACCTCACTTGCTTCATTTATATCACCAAGCCTTTTGGTTCTTCTTACTACGCACTCCAGCCATTTTAAGAACATTCTCGACTTACTTTGAAAAGGTTCTTCGTGGCCGTGCGCTTAAAATATTACCTTCCACGTTGGCTTTATGTATATTCTCTATTGTCACTTTACTTTCATTCATCCGCTCCATGTGTCAGAACCACCTTACCATACCCTTCTTTATTCTTGTCACTACATCATCTTTCAAACTACGTTCACGGATGACTGTACTTTTCACCCTATCCCGTTTATAACACGACACCATGACAACAACTTTTACTATAGATTTGATGTCATTCTAAAATGTATAATCGGGGATTTTTTTGCGTCTATCTGCAAAATTTACCATGAAAACTGTATATGAAGCATGAAATTGAAGAGGTTATAAAGAAAACAATACATTTAAAATAATAATGTCAACTCTGTAACGTTTTGTTTGAACAGTTTTTATTTATCAACAAAAGGTAAAACAGTAGCCTACTTAACCATCCATACAAAAAGAGGAGTGTTCTTGAATGACGTCATAGTGTATCTGATTGACAGCCTGTATATATTTAATAATGCTTTGAGGATGTTGATGAATTTTGGTGACTCAACAGGTGATAAGAATCATTTTCGAAACCAGGTTTGCTGAATTGATTTTGGCCGGATTGTTGTATTGTTGTGTTTGTGGGAAGTACCTTGGAGAGAATTTCGTTGCTCTGATACTCATAGTACAGGGAATTCCCTAGTTTGAGACCAGGACCCCAAGTCTGCTATTTTCTTGAAAGCACTGGTCATTATAATTCCATTGAAACTCCACTGAATGATAATATTTGTTATTCTGTTAAAATCTAGTTGGAATGGCAGTTGAATCTCAATAGAGTGAACATTAGAAGCAATAAATAGAGTTCCTTGTAAAACAGTTCGTCCAGGGAAGTAGTGCCATCTTATTTATGTCTGCCGCTAAGAAGTAATGTAAACGTTACTGCGTTCCGATTTGGAAGTGTAAGGGTGCTGGTGAAATTACAGGGACTTGTCAACTTATGTCTCCAGGATCTTTGCTATTTAAACTCTGAGTGGCATTGCAAGTGTTATGGACAGGCGTGTCGCTTACCATCAGGCACGACTTGATCGTTCCGTCACTTGGTATTATTAAATAAATGAGAATTATAAACAAATTAAATTATATTAATTAGTATTGCAGTCGTCAGTGAGGTACTGGATGTATTGGGTGACCTAAAATATATAGTGACCAAAATATGTAACATCCAGCCCCACGATGCCCAGTATCCTAAAATATATATAATTCCAAAATAGCTATTGTTCCTCACGTCTCACTAAACGTCCAGTCCCACAATGACTTGTCAACTTATGTCTCAGGCTGACGGGAACGGTGGCAGTGCCCCTCAGATCTTTGCGATTTAAAGCTCTGAGTGCAACTGCAACTGTTGTGGATAGGCGTGTAGTTTACCATTAGGCGTTACCAAAAAAGCACAAAAAATACATTTACAATACTCCTCCTTTTTGAAGAAGGTTAAAAACTAGTTCATATTCATGAGTTGAAACAGTCATAAAATGTTGTAAAAAAAGAAAGATTCTAAATAGCAATAAATGATTGTATGAAGTGCTATTGAAATGTGTGTTAAATAAATGAAATGAAAAAAAAATGACCATAATGCCATTTGAAAAGCTTCTATTTTTTACAAGACAATTAAACCTCCAATTACACACAACATCAAACTGTTACGACCATCATCTGCGTCACAAAATCCAATCTATTTGCTATAAAAAACTTAACCATAACTGTAAAAACTCAGTTAACGTCACACAAAAGGCGGTTTTAGTTAGTTTTTAGCAGTAACCGTTAACTCTAATAAAGAGGTTGTAAAATTAATTAACCAATCAGGGCCTTTTGGAGTTAAATGAAGAAAAATATTGCGCATTAACGCCCGTATGTTTGCCAATCATTAATGAATGGATTTTTTATTTATTTTTTTGTTAACTACTTCTTTTTATTATTATAAAATTTCATTAGGGCTCACAACTAGTTTGAAGGTGGCGATAATAAATAGTGGTAGGTAAATATGCAACTTTAATTGAAAAATATTGTATATTAAGTGAAAAATATTTGAATGAAATTAACTTAATAATTTCTTTGTATCATTTGCTTAATAACAGGAAATGAAACTATTTCATTTACATTACATCGCGTATATTTGTATTTTCAAACAAACCAATGTTTCGGACCCTTTCCAGGTCTCATGGTCACGGTTGACTGAGGTGGTAAAGTCATCAACCGGTTATATCTAATATTAATGCAAACCAACCTATTTTTTCCACTATAGTTACAAAAGTTATTAATACCTTATTTTCACAAATTATTTTATTTTAACAATATGAATTTTTATTAAGTTGCTTAATTATTTTAATAATTATTTTGTATAATTTACTCTAGCATATTGTAAGTACATCAACAACTCTAGTTATCACAATAATCGCAGTACAGATTATTAAAAAACCCGACCTCAAAAGTACGTGGAATTACGTCTATTTGCTAAGTTTTATTGAAATATCCTTAAATTCGCCTCTATACAGGACTTGACACAGGAGACAATAAAAATCGGTTCTCACTACTCAAAGAATATTGAGAGAAAAACGCCTTGAATTGGAGAACTAGCAAAATCATCCATTAAAAGAAATGCTCTTTAAGAAAATTTAGGCGCTATTTATAAAAATGAACCTTTATGCGTGAACAGCCACCCTTAGAGGTGGATGATTTCCTTCAAAATGAAATAAAAGTATCCCCTTTCCAACAAAAAAAGAATCATAAAAATCGGTTCACAAATACCGGAGTTATCGCGAAACATACATACAAACAAAAAAAAAGTAAACAGTCGAATTGAGAAACTCCTCCTTTTTTAAAATCGGTTAAAAAGTAACGTAATCGACATCCTTAGCGAAATTTAGTTATTCACATTGCCTCTACTACGAGTTAACCTGTGATAGTTGTCGCTAGCGAGCGCGTGAATTGCTTTACAATTTTGTTTAGCAAATTATACGCCCCTAGCGGTCACAAGATGAAACAACATTTTGTATACAAATATTTTACGCGGTAGTTACCGATAACTGTCACAGTAATATCGTGGTAGAGCCAAGCGACAACTGCCACAGTAAACTCGTGGTACTACACTGGTCTCAAACATGTTAATTCATTCTTTGGGGCAGTATCCAGAACAACAAGATCAGTACGCTTTTATAAATCGGTGGCTCAGTGGTTAGCGCTGTGGGCGCCAGAAAAAAAGTCTCAGATTTGATTCCCGGTGGCATCAATTTGAGAAACTTTTCTAAATTTGTCCCGGTCTGAATAAAAAGGGTCGTGTCCGGAGTTAATTGCATTGCAAGGTCATTGGTGTGGTTGTTTAAAAAAGGTTCGTTTCCGTCTTTTGCCATGTTTAGGGGTGGAATTTTTGATCAGGTAGGACATTTGAAATTTAATTATCTTTGTTTTACGTATGCACTGAAATAAATAATAAATAAATAACGTACACATTCAAAGCCCCGCACTAAGGAAACTCTGTGTCACGGATACCATGGACACACATAATAGACAACCACCAATTACACCCTAACTCACAAGAGAAGCAAAATATGTAGGCCATACAAATATTTCTCCTGGCCCGGGAATTCGAACCCGGGACCTCTGCATGGCAGACTATCATGGTAACCCTGCGGCCACGGAGGCAATTATGTATCAAATGCTTCTTATAATTATTATATATACATATATTGAGTTAATAATAAAATGCCATGAAATGAACAAAAAGCGGGGAGTTGTAAGTGTATCTGTATTTGTGTGTGTGGCATCGTAATTTCCACACGGAAGGATCAATTTCAAAGCAGTTTTTTTATTCGAGCGCTAATTTACTCGCGATGATTCTCAGCTGTGATGAACATTCTGTGCTGCTATTTAAGAGTCGATATTACCTCACCTCGAATTCAAATTTTTCCCGTACCGAATCGATTCTAATGAGCGAGTCGAACGGCAGGGACACTGGCTTTCTTTCAGAATTTATTTTGCTATAAAAGGAATTATCGCCATTTGATAAATGTGTATCATAACGTGTTCTATTTAGTTCAGTTGATATATATATATATATATATATATATATAAAACCATTGGTACTCGTATATATAAAATACGTATTGAATACAGCGGTTTTCTTGTACAATTTTGATGTAAGTTTGTGTTCAAACATTTTTAGGAATCGTGTTTTCACACCGTATTCTAATCAGTGTATCTGTTACCGGCCAAACCCGATTTCAGGGTAAAATAGTTTTGCCTAGGCTAAACTAGTTCTTCCTATACGCGATAGGATTAACTAGTATAGCCTAGTCCAAACTAATTTGTCCTAAGCTTGATAGGATAAACCAGTTTAGGCTAGGCTAAACTAGTTCATCCTGATATAAATACGCACACTCTAGGATAAACTGGTATGGCCTAGTCTAAACATTATAGGAAGTCAAAATAAATACATAAACTGGTTTATCCTATCTATACTAGTTAATCCTATCGCGTATAGGAAGAACTAGTTTAGCCTAGGCAAAACTATTTTATCCTGAAATCGGGTTTGGCCGGTAATACCCAATAATATTTTTTGCAAAGTGATCGATTGAACACTTTCACTGTTATACGAAATCAACCAAAGCTATTTGAGATTGTGTTGGCTCTTAAATATAGTCACCTCTTTTCCCAGTTAGTGTAGTTTCAGTTTTATTATTTTGGGTGTCCATTTTAGATTCGATTAGAATCGAATAGAATTGTTCTTTACTTGTTATTGCTATGACTTGTCTTTTTTTATGGTATCAAGTGACGGGACGAACAAATCGTGCACCTGGTGGTAGGCGACACGTCGGTCCTTATCAGTTCCTGTGCCACTCAGAGCTTTAAATCCCAAAGATCTGAGGGTGGCACTGCCACCGCGCCCATCATCTTGAGACAAAAGTTGGCAAGTCCCTTGTGCCTGTAATTTCACCAGCACCATGCCAGCACCCTTACCCTTCAAGATCGGAATGCAGCAATGCTTACATTACTGCTTGGCGAAAGAAATAGGTAAGGTGATAGTACTTCCATGGACGAAAGTCTTCCTATTTCTTAAAAAAATATAACATTCTTATTTATTAAAAAAATATAACACCAAAACACTAAACTACATTTCATGTAGTTAATAACATAATAGCAACGAAAAACGGGGCCAAAACATTTTTATTACGAGAAATCTATTTTTACATTATCGGATTTTAAACATAGCGGTATTGTTAATTGAAGAGTTGGTCGCGGCAATTGGCCCGAAAACAATAAAAATCGTAAGCCCCGATGGCTTGTTGATTGAGAAAGATGACTGGCGCTCTGTGAGAACGATCTTTCAGATTATAAGGGCGTTTTACTGTTTACGATATATTTGATTGTATTATTTGAAAATTTTAATTAGTTTAAGTACTAGGTCGCGTTACAAGTGAAGTACTCCCCAGTTAATGTGTCTATTGTATTTTGTAACCAAGATACGTTTTTAGAAGTGTTGTACTTTTTAAGTAATAAAAGTATTGTTTTTTTAATATTGTGACAAGACCTATTGAGACCCTCGTTAGTGTTGCAGGAACTAAATTTTAAAAAAAGGAATCGTAAGTAGCCTTGTTGGAATATATCAATAGCATTAGTATTTTGACAGTATCATCTCAATCAAAAGTCGATTTCGATTCAAAGTAGCTCATTTGGGAAAATAACTTGTCTAAATTGACCTGTTTCGGTTTCCGCCTCCGAGGATAAGTTTGTTATGTTTTTGGTTTATTATTATCATACCTTTATTTCTTACTTTAAGTTGCACTACAATAGAAAATCTCTTGTTATTGGGAAGAATCTGACTCCCAAGAAACAATATCATACTAGTTTGGTATTTGCTCTGACGAGCATCACGGTTTTGTAAAACTTCATTTATTTGATAAATAAAGATTATTATTATTTACTTTATTCTTCTCAACCTGTTAGCTGGTTTGAACCACACTTACGGATCGTAGTCAAGTGAATGCAGTATGGTGTGTATCTATTATTATTAATAATCTCCGAGGATAAGTTTGTTAATATAATAACCTCAAAATAAATGTCATTATGCATAGATCATGCGTAGATATACAGATCTCGGTGGCTGTTTGCGAGTGGTTTGTAAGCTATGTTGTGCCCGGTAAAGGCAGTAACCTCCTCGCGTCGTATTCCTCATTACTGACCATCGTTATAACGTTGCGCCACCAGCAGCGGTCTTTGACATAGTGAAGCGTATCATAGATACTCATGCCAAGAGCCGTATAGACTCGGTCCGACCCGTCTGACGTTTACCATCGATCCGTCCGGTAAATATTAACTGTCCAAAGTTGTGTCCTTCTTTCATGGCAATGTGGCCAAAAAAATCAAGTATCTTAAGGAGCCATAAGGTAGAAAATAGTCTTATTTGGACGTTACGCATTGTAGGCAATAAAGGCAATTTAAGAATCGAAACTTTTGGTTTTGGGTTTTATTATTATTTTTTTTATGTATACATTTTACAGAACATTTACATTCGTCACATTGGTACTCGTAGTACAGAAAATTACCTAGATTCTTTTTTCGTTAAAATTAAAGAAATTGTCAAGGATCAGACCAGGTAAAAAGTGTTTTGTTTTTTTTATATTAACTAAGTGACGGGATGAACAGGTCGTGCGTCTGGTGGTAAGCGACATGCCTGTCCATACCAATGGCAGTACCACCCAGAGCTTTAAATAACAAAGATCTGAGGGGCAATGCCATTGCACCCGGCACCCTGAGACATAAGTTGACTCGTCCCATGTGCCTGTAATTTCACCCTTCGAAACCGGAACGCAGTAATGCTCTCACAACTGCTTGGCGGCAAATAGGCAAGGTGGCAGTGCTTCCCTGGACGAACTCTTTCACAAGGAGCTCTACTGCTACTAAATCATAATTCAGCCCCTGACCACTGTATCTCTACCGGTGGGTGGTGTTTTTTTTATGATGCCAATTCACGGGACGAACAATCGTGAACCTGATAATAAGCGATACGCTTTTCCATAACAGTGGCAGTGTC
Source organism: Hyposmocoma kahamanoa (assembly GCF_003589595.1). Taxonomy (NCBI): domain Eukaryota; kingdom Metazoa; phylum Arthropoda; class Insecta; order Lepidoptera; family Cosmopterigidae; genus Hyposmocoma; species Hyposmocoma kahamanoa. Next base: position 5,291,714 of record NW_020653337.1, read on the forward strand.
GCTCAGAGCTTTAATTCGCAAAGATCTCAGGGGCACTGCGCCCGTTACCTTGAGACGTAAGTTGAAAAATCTCATGTGCCTATAATTTCACCAGCAACATTACCCTTCAAAACCAAAATGCAGTAATGCTTACCATTGCTGACTCGAATCTGCCCAGAGGGAATTTGGTCTATTAGCCGTGTTACTAAGATGTTCCTTAATCTGGATGGTATTATAAGAATAGCTGAAGTCGCCACTGCGATGGTATCTCAAAGAGACCCGTTCTCAAGCTGGTTCCCCTGGTGGCAACCGATCAGCCATTTGTCTGTAATTGTAGTCTGCACCGAGGCCCAAGATTTTGACAACTGACTGGAAAGAACCACAGTTCTTTGAAAGCAACGAACGACTCTTTACACAGTTCTACTGCTGCTATTGGTGTGAATTCAATTATAAAAATTCAATTAATTACCTAAAGGTCGAAGAACAAAAATTAAAGCACCGCTACGACACTCAACGACCGACAGAATCGTAACCCGATCGTACTGCATAAAACGTAGTTTCACCGATACTCAAGTGACTCACTCATTAGACACAAGCTGTGCTTTAATAAGAGGGAATAACATGTAATTAGTTGATCTAGAACGGAGTCAAGTCCGCTTTCACGTCGGCTCTTTGTCTATTTGACCGATCCAATGAGACGACCGGATGTATGTGTTAGAGGCCTAATTGCTATGCGAACTTTGGATATAATGTGTACTAGGATTTAGGAGAGATTTTAGGTTGTTTTGAAGGGTATATTTAAGTTGTTTAGTTGAGTGATTTTATTGTGTTTTCTTATAATAAGTAGAAGGATTATTTGTCCCTCAATGTTAACTAATGTTATAAAAGTAACTCTGTCTGTTGCTATATTGATGAATTTTGGCATAGAGGATAGATGAGACCTAAGATAAGGACATTGGCTACTTAAAAATACCCCTTCGCCCCTTTGAATACTAAGTAAAAGACGCAACGTAAATTATGATAAAAATCAGTTTCTTTCAATCACGACTTATAATATTAATTTCAGAATCGAGCTATTTAAAAATAACTTTGTACTATCAAAATCGGAAGTTATTAAAGAGGCTGTTTGAGGTCAAGGTTTGATTATTTTACAGAAAATGGCGTAGTAGGCATAGGCGAAGAAGAAAAGAAATTAATTTACGCATAAAATTGGTTTTCACTAACGGCTGTAACAACCAACACATTAAAATAAAAAATAAAAATTACGAATCCTTAGAGTACTTTTTATTATAAATTCTATTCTGTTTAAAATGCAAAATAACCCTAACTCTGAAAAAAAACAATGTGATTTTTTTTATCATGATTTTTTTTACATGGTCACTTGTTTCTTATTCATATACCTACGTCAAAATATCGAGACACGCCAATTGCATTTAGTTTAGTCAGTGTTTTTCAGTATGTAAAAATGTGCGGTGAACTACTTTCCAACCTGTATACAGTATTCTGTAATTAATATTAATAATTAGACATCTTAACTTATTCAAATTCAAATTCAAATTCAAAAAGTTTATTTCAGACATAGTTCGTATTAGTGTTAGTTACAAAAAAAAATCTTACAACCTATGTTAGTACTAAATTTGCGAAATATTATACTAACTTATAAATTAAACCCCTGGAACCCATGTGGACTGAGTTCCAGTGCTTCCACAATTCACTGACAGGGTTCTCCCAGATCAAACGAACTAGGCTATTGGAACTGCCACGCACGCGACGCATAAGGTAGGCAGTTCTCTTCCGAATAATCGCGCTGAAGCTATCAATACGCGCGTCCGCGAACATACCTGATGCGCTGCAAAATCGTGGCAGCCCCAATAGCATCCTAAGACCATTATTGTATTGGACACTCAGGGCATTGACCGTCGCTTTAGTATAATTTGTCCACAGGCTGCACGTATAAAAGGTCTGACGAAACGCCCTGAAAAGGGTGGTTTTGACATTACCCTCACAACGCGCAAACCTGCGTGACAACATATTACAACGTACGGCCAACGCTCTGCGCTCCCTCTCCATATCTACATCATCCTGCAGATTTTCTGTGACCCAGTGCCCTAGGTATTTAAACCTTGCTACTCTCTTGAGAGGCGCACCACACAAATAAATAGAAGGGATTGAAGCGAGGGCTTTGTTACCGGCTTTAAACACTAAAAGCTCGCTTTTATTTGTGTTATATGTTAGACCGTGAGTCATCGCATACTCCTCACAAATACTTAAGAGTTTTACTAGCGCACTGATTTACGGGCACAGCAGCACCATATCATCTGCATAACTAATATTATTGACAGTGATACCACCGATCGAGCATCTAATTCCCGTGCTGCTGAGCCTGGCGATCAGCTCATCTATATACAAACTTATGACCCATGATATATTACGCCTATACATTTCATCGGCAGAGAAGAAAGAAAACAACTGCCCTGAAATAGTAAAATATGATGGTTCAGATGAATTATATGAACCATCGAAACCAACTCCTTTTCAAAACGGACTTAAATAACATTCATAAGAAACTTATAAAATATTATTTTGTTTTAACTAAGTTTACAGACGGATATCAACAAAATGAAACTATGTTGAGGATGTGTTATTATTATATATGTATATATATTTTTTCTAAGCCTGTTTGCTATTATTTTTATTTTTATTTTGTCACACCAACAAATTGTCGTTTACAAGACAATTCACACGAATACAAATCAAAAAATGAAATACAATAACTATCAATACAAAATCCCACAAACCCGCATTTCTAAAAGAGCAATCTTAAAAAAAATCGTAAAACCGAAGTTACCGTTTGGGTAATTTAGGGTACATTTTACTGCAGGGACTTTTTACCAATTGTCCGTCGACAGCAGATCGACTGATAAACCGGTGCCCGCATGTGCGCGCACGCAACTGTTCGACAAAGATTAAACAGCGAAGGTAGGTTATTAAATATAGATGCTTCTATGTGAGAACTGTGTTAATATCAGGTAAGATTGTTCCTAGCAACAAGCTAGGTAACAACAAATTTTTGGTGACATAAAAAGTATTTCTTATTTCAAAATTATCCTGTTTTTTGAGTATAATTGATGTACACTATGTTAAATTATATATACTTTTATCAATAAGTTATTTAAGTGTTAATAAGAATGTCTGTGTTGTCCTATCTGCAGTAATTCCTTAATCTATGTAAAACACAGGATGTGAAGAGCGATTGTAATTAATAAATCGTTAATGTCGAGTAGATCTCGATTGTTTTTATGGTGGTGTCTGCGCTTGCGGCTGTAGGCATGAGTGATGTATCGATGCTACGGTGTCCCATTGTTTTTGTTTGTTTGTAAAATGTTACACACACCCCAGGGAATTAAAATATATTCATTAGATAGAATCAAATCATCAAATAGATTCAGTAAAGTTTATTTTAATGTAATACGAAGTTACTAATTACATAAATTGTCAAAATTCTGTGTTGAAAATCCTATCCTAAATCATTTACAGTGTTTAAATTAGCATTACGTAGATGCATTTTGTAATGCATTCGTAACAATAAATAATTCAAATTGACAACTCTACCTGAATTTCCTGTCTTTAAAACAAATTTCCCCCCATCAAAATTACCAAAAGCTAACATAAACAAATCCAAACAAAAGCAAGCCAATTTTTAATAACTCACTATGTCCATTAATCCCAATAAAGGCATTAGAATTCAGATTGTCTCAAGCCCTTAATAAGCAATCTCTTACAATTAATTAAAGCCCTTTTCACACAGAACTCATTCGATCCGGAATATGACGCAGCCGTCGGCGTTTTCTATGCATCAAATAGAACAGCAGATAATGTTCTTAACGAGTCGGATTTTAAGGAGAGGAACAAAAATTCATAATCAAAAGTGATCTGTTTAAGCTTGTGCCTTTTTGGTATTGTACAGTATTTATAAGTATCATTGTTAACATAAGCTTGTGCTACATAAGCCCGATATTCAGTTTACTTTGTTGGCCAGGGCATTTTTGACCTTCTGCTCAAGACATCAAACGCGCTTTTGTTTATAGGGTGAATTCAAATAATTTTATGCTCGCTGTACGCATTAAAAAGGTGGAAGTAAGTTTTGTTGTAAGTTTAAAAAGTTGAAGTAAGTTTACACACAGTTTATATAATTATATCAGTCGCGGGACATGCCCAAAGTCTCGTTTGTTTAAATGAAGCTTAAATAAGCAATCTGACTAATAATGAACTTGGTAATCTAAGTGATAATGATGACATGCGGGTGTAAGAGAATTAATTGTTTGTTTTTTGTTCAACGTGCGTTCACCCCTTTTGTTTAGAAGATATGAAGACATCGCGGTAGTTGAATGATGTATTCATAATTTGGAAGTTTAATTCAATTGAAATCAAGGAGGTTAGAGTGTTTGGTGCAATTTTTATAATAATATCGGATAGTATAAAAGCTTTAACAAACAGGTCGGCAAAGCAAAACACACGACATTCTTTTTTCCTGCTTTTTCAAGCAGGATGGTAATTCTTATTTAGGGAAATGTAATAAGAGGATAGGGAGTTAAGGTCCCTAAATTGGACGAATTGAATGAATTGAAATATATATATATATATATGTATAAGTTAATAAAAGCAATATATTTTTTTAGGGACCACGTCCACCGTTGTGTCAGGGCCCTTGATACCTTGATATCGGTTAGTATATTAAGTAGAAACATACATACTTCAGTCGTAGAAAGTGGAGTTGTTTGATGAAACAAGGACTTCGTTTCCCGTTATGACCAATTTCGACGGACATACAAACATGACACGACATACACACCTGTCTCACTGGGGTAAGCAGAGACCATGAATGTCCACACTAGGCTCCTGACAAACCTCTATAGCCTCTTCCACTCGCATTTGTGGCTCTTTTCCAGGAGACAAAATTTCCTAAAATGGTTTTAAGAACTCGGAGTCCCTAAAGTTAATTTCGTTCACCTGGCCTTCACAAGGGAATTCCCTAGTTCGACACCAGGTAATTAGTGACTGGCATGTTATTATGAATGTTTTGAGTAACTAATTTAAATTCTCGCCTCTCTCAAGGCCTAAACAATAAATTTTTAAATTTATGATGGTCTTTCCCATAGGCGGTATTTCACAGCAATCGCACGGCCGGCCGTGGTCAGGGGCCCAGGTTCCAGTTCAGTTCCACGAACCAATAATACGTGTCGTATCCAGCAGTACCTTTTTCTGCGTTTGTCCTGGAAGTGACGTGTCACAGAAATACAGTCGTTTCAAGTTGTTAGCAAGACTGACTGGAACTTGGTACTTGGTGCAACGGGCGTCGTTCTGCGTGTGGTGGGAGCAGGGTCCTACTCGTGTCACCCAAGCTCCTCCAGGAATCTCATCAGCCTCCTTGGTTTGCTGAAGACTTCGGGGAGCGACCTTGGCACTCCAAGGTACTTCGCCCTGTAGTTGGCCACGGCGGAGCAATGTAGTAGGATATGCGCAGCCGTTTCCTCCCCCTCCATGCACGCTCTGCATAGAGGGCTGTCTGTGATACCTAAATTGAAAAGGTGTTTATTGTATGGACCATGGACCCGTTAGGGCGGCAGTTAGAGTGCGAAGCTCTTGCCTTTTAAGTTTAATTAATATTCGAGATAGACTGGTATTGAGCATTAGGAGTGCTTCCCTCGCCTGTCTACAACCCGTAAGGGTGATCCATGTATTATTATGTGAAGATTTTGTACTTTTGTGTATAGTTGTTCTGGATCACTGATAGGAGAGGGACACTATGGGTTCTGGTCCTACAGCGTCCGTCTCCGACCCTTTTCTGGCTAGTTCATCTGCTGCGTCATTGCCACGTGAGCCGCTATGTCCTTGAATCTACTGTACACATGTTACATGGTTTTGTATACATACCTCCATGAGTGCTTGATGGCATTCGTAAATGAGCCCTGAGTTTATGTCATAGCTGTTCAGTGCTTGAAGTACTGACATACTGTCAGAGAGTATTCGAGTGGAGTAATTCTTTAACTCTTCTCGCTATGATTGCTTCTGCCGCCAACTTGATGCCCATGCATTCAGCCTGGATTACTGTGTTGTGGTCACCAAGCGGTGTTGATATCCTGATATTGAGGTTTTCGGAGAATACCAGTACCTGTTCCTGAATTTGTTTTAGATTCATCAGTGAAGACTCGGACCTCACTGGGGTTCATTCCTTCGTTGGGATCTTCGATTTCAGTTGTATCTTGCATTTTAAACAATTGTATCTTGTATGTACTCATTGACAGTCTTAGACTGACTGGAAATAACCAATTACGATTATTTCAGTGAAGGCCACATCACACGTGTCGGTGATCTCGTGCACCAGTTCGAAATACTTCAGAAGTTTCTTTGTTTCGACATCCACGATATCGGGTGGAATATAACATCCATATGACATCGACGGTGCCACCGAACAATTGTCCACGTTTTCTTATGGTTTAAGTCTGAAGAGATGTATAACAGAGGTGTGTTATTTTATCAAACTTTTTGGCGTGATAAATGAAATTGGGGGTATATAATAGATAAATAGAACATTATAACTTAAAAAGGTGTGTTTTTTTCAGTGATGGGACGAAGAAGTCATGCACCTCGGTCAGCAGCACCAACCTAGTAAATAAACAAAGTATAGATAAAAAATGTGTATAAATGTTATGTACAAATATAATTTACATATTTTTATTTGTGTGGCCCTTGTGAAAGGGTTCGTCCAGGGAGGTATTGCTACCGTACCTATTTCGGCCGCGAAGCAGTAATGTTAGTATTACTGCGCTCCGGTTTAGAAGGGTAAGGGTGCTGGGGAAATTACAGGCACATGGGACTTGTCAATTTTATGTCTCAGGGTGACGGGTGCAGTGGCAGTGACCGTCAATCTTTGCGATTTAAAGCTCTGAGTGGCACTGCAACTGTTATGGATCGGCGTGTAGCTTACCATCCCGCCCGTTACCATTTCGTCTCGTCACTTGATATTATAAAAAAAAACCTGGTGGTAAGCTGCATGCCTGTCTATAGCAATTCAGAAGCTGCAGCACAACTTCAGTTCTGTACGATCTGAGGGGTACTGCCACTGTCCCTGTAATTTCACTAGCACCTATTTACCTGCAGAAATAGGTTAGATGGCAGTACTTCCATGAACGAACTCTTTCTCAATGTGTTGACAATATATCCACGACTGCGTCGATCAACATCACATTCACAGAATAATATGCCAGATAACTACACTAATTAGGTACTTCAAACTTAGGAATTCCCTTCTACACCGCAACTACTTTTCAGGACACAATCTTCTTCTTTTATCGACGGCATAATATTAAAATGCTTGACATCATGATGAAAACATTTATGCCGATGGCGTAAAGTACTTGCCGATTGTTACTCAGGATGCTCCAGAAGTACAGGAAAGGAATGGTAGGTACGTCATGCGGGGAGGCTCCTTTCGTGCACCCCAATGACGCTATCTAGAACATGATTTTTTAACCGGTGCTCCATAGACCCCTAAGGGGTTCGTGTAATGAACGCTAGGGTCCATGTCGAGCCTACATAACATAATGCAATAATATAAAAGTTGGTATACAATATGTTATGAGTAATATGTACTGAGCGCATGACCTTTTTGCATATTCCCGCTCTTCGACGACCATCCATTATTGGAGCGAGCGAGACACGCGTCAATGCAACCCAGCTTCTCTTGTTCTACATCTTATCGAAAAAGGTCCATGACTAGAAAAAGGTTCAGAAACCCTGATTTAGAACACTTAAACTGTACCTATTTAGAGAACTTAGTTTCCAGGTCTTACTAACCGCCGAGGGCATCAAGGTCGTCAAATTGATTGAGCGTGACATGTCCCGTCGTGACGTCTAGTCGATAACTCGAAAACCAATTGATCAGAATCATTATTAAAGAGCGCATCCACAACAATTGTCCACCAATTCAATTAAAGAGCCATCAATAAATAATGATAAGATCCCGATCCTTTTACAAATTAGAGATCGGAAAAAAATTCAATAACCCCTCTGGCGCCCACCGATCGGCAATATCAATGACATTTAACCCTAAACATAATCGAGTTGGATACGAAACTACCTCGGGGACGTGGGGGCCGATGCGTAAAATTGCCGTGTATTTTTTTTGCAATAAAATATGCGGAGGGCCACGGGAATGGCGATTTGTTGATTGTACCGTTTGAATTTGAATCTTTCGTATTATTTTGTTGAATAATTTTGGCTAGACGAGATTTATATCTAGCGATTAGGCCGCTTGTTGTATGCTTTTGTTTTTCATTTGTTGTGTTTTCATATCTTGTTCTTGTGAAATTTGATTTTAAATTATTTTGTATTGAAAGAGATTGCAATATAGCGACTAGTCCGCTTGTTGTACTTTGCCTTTTTTGTCTTTTATTGTTGTGTGTTGATGTTTGTGTATTCTACGAACCACGCAACAAGAAAGTTTAGTTATCCTATTTCATTTGGTTTGCGTATGCCTATAAACAAATTTATCCGTTAAATATTCACGTAGTCTCCATAAATGTTTGAAAATTTATTTATTTGCATTTTACGGTCCTCATCACACCGTAGTGCTATATCTTAATGATAAACGTCGTCAACTTATTTCTCAGGGAGACGGGCGCGGTGCCGGTGCCCCTCAGATCTTGGCGTTGTAAAGCTCTGAGTGACACTGCAACTGATATGGCCTGGCGTGTCTCTTAAAAATCCTCTTACCATTCAAAAGCGAAACGCAGTAATGCTCACATAACTACTCTGCTGCAGACATAAGTTAGGTGGCAATACTTCCCTAGATGAACTCTTTCATAAGGAACTCTACAGCTACTAAATTGTAATCCTGTTAACTTTTATATATTTTTTTAGTAAGATTAAATTAATATTATTGTAGTAAGTTCTTCAGAATTAATCTGCCGTAACAATTTTGTAGATAGATAGATAAACACTTAATATACTAATATGACAAAAAATACAGATTGAACACAAAAGTAAAACATGTCATTATTGTCTTTGCAGTGAAAGGGCGGTGAATCAGCATATTCGGTTAGCACTGTGGGGGTAAGGCGAGCAGGACCCAGGATCGTTTCATGGTAGGACCAATTGGAGTACCCAGTTTTTATGAATTGATTCTAATCTGGCAGTTCTGGGTAGTATTCTGGAGTAAGTATATTACGTTACTATGGTACTCATAGTACAGAGTATGCACTAACCTTACCTATTTCTGCCGCCAAGCAATAATGTGCGCGTTACCGCGGTCCGGTTTTGAAGGATAAGGGTGAAATTTCATGCACACGGGACTTGTCAACTTATGTCACACGGTGACAAGCGCAATGGCAGTGCTCCTGAAATCTTCGCGACTTAAAGCTCCGAGTAGCACGCAACTGTTATGGACAGGCGTGTCGCTTATCACCAGGCGCACGAATTGCTCGTCCCGTCACTTGGACAACGAAACTGCTGAACAATGAAAATGCTGAACAAAATGAACCACAAGGTCTAAATACAAAGTGCATAAACGCAATTTCAAAATACCAGCACCCTCGACTAACCTCACATAACCTCAAACCCTTCTATTTAACATTTCAAACTGAATCAAGTGAAGTACAAAATCCCGATTCGGCCCAACATCAAAGCCGCAATAACAAAGGAACCCTAAAAACGTAATGAGACAGCTATGGCCGCAAGTGCGCCCGTTCGCAGGGTCCCGTAGCAATTTTGGGGCACTCATAAATATGTATAAGGTGTTCTTTTCCTTTACTTATCAATTATGGGCACTTCGGGCGAAAGAGCGAAATATGCGTCAAGGGTTAAGGGATTTAAACGTTTTATTTTATATGTTAACTTCCATAATGAACACAAATGTAATTTAAAAAAAAAATTACCTACCTTTTTATTGAATTGATATTCAATTATTTTTTGTGAAATTACTCCACTAGTTTGTTATATTTATTAATACAAAGATCTAACACTCAGAAAAAATTCCTACGATCCGGTCGGATTCGAACCGACGTCTTCTTGCATACCGTGCCAGACGCTATACCAACGAAGCCACGGAACGAACCAACGGACCTCACAAATTCTTCTATGTGCTTGCGTCGTGTCTTTGTACTTGGTCTTTCAACGACTTTACGAAAAAAAATAAAAAAAATACTACTTACTAATATAATAAATTTTCATATAAAATACAATATTGCAATAATTGGTATCATGCAAGCCAGTGGCTCGATTCCCACCGGTTTGGATAAAATTTTCCACTAATATTAAAAAGACTGTACTAGACAGCGCGTTTTCTCCACCACTAGAAAAACTTATAATAGGGGTTAAAGTATGAAATTGCCGATTTGTACTGAAAATCTAAATTGTTTATTTTTTAAATTTTTAACAAATTTATTTAATCAAAATAGTTGCCATTATTATCTATACATTGCTGTCATCTAATGGGAAGGTTATTAATGCCTTTGCGATAGAACTCCGACGATCTAGACTGCACAAACTGTGTGAAAGCATTTTGTATTGCCTCCTGGGAAGAAAACTTCTTTTCACGTAGATAATTGTCCAAATCACGAAAAAAATGGTAGTCCGTTGGAGCAAGGTCTGGTGAATACGGAGGATGACGAATGGTTTCTAACTGCAGTTCCTGAAGGGTCAAAATGGTTTCTCGTGCTGTGTGAGGTCTCGCGTTGTCGTGGAGCAATAATGGTGAAGATCGATTCATGAGTCGGGGCTGTTTTACTGCTAGTTTTGTCAACATGGTTCGGAGTTCGGCACAATAGACATCTGCCGTTATTGCTTGACCAGATCGGAGAAAACTATAGTGAATAACACCATGCTGAGACCACCAAACAGTTACCATTACCTTTTTATTGGTAAGTTTTGCTTTAGGGCACTGTTGTGGCATTTGACCTGGGGTCAGCCATTGCATTTTTCTTTTCCGGTTATCATAAAGAATCCACTTTTCATCACATGTTACAATTCGATCCAATATTCCTTCATTTCTGTACCGGTTCAACAAGGCAACACAAGTTTCAACACGCGGTTTCTTTCTGCAGATTAGTCAAATCATGAGGCACCCATTTTTCGTATTTTTTTATTTTATTGATTTGACGCAAGTGAGTCAATATTGTGGGTAAGGTAACGTTAAACCATGCCGCTAATTCCTGGGTAGTTTGACTAGGATCGGCTTCCACTATCTCTCTTAATTCATCGTTATTCACCTGTGTGGGCGGTCTTCCTCGTGACTCGTTCTTTAAGTCGAAATTTCCATCACGAAAGCGTTTAAACCAAAATCGCACGGTGCGTTCATTAGTAGACCTCTCTCCAAACGCAGCATTGATATTGCGGGCTGTTTCTGCCGCGTTAGTTCCGCGTCGGAACTTGTATTCAAAAATCACTCGAATTTTCGCAGTATCCATCTTTCTTGTCTAAATTGAATAACAAAAACAATTGAAAGTCGATATTCAAATGTTTCAAATTTAAAAAAAAAAAATCACAGAAACCATTTGAAAAAAGTTTCATTCGAAAACCTCAAACCATGAAGATTCTATGAAAATTCAAAGAACCTATTGCAATAAAACGGCAAATTCATACTTTAACCCCTAATATTATATTCAAAATATTCAATAACAACGCGTAATAACCTGTCTAGATTAATCTTAAGCAATCCCAGCGTGCAGCACAAGCGAAGCCGGCAGGTCTCCGGCTTCCATTTCATTCATGAAAGCATTTCCATCAAAATACATGCACAAGTTGGCAAGCATCGGCTACATAACATTAAAGAAATGGCGGCCGACAGCCGAAACAAATTGGTTTATAGTCGAAGAGCGTTCACGTAAATTTAAACCTTATTCCGACCAATTATAGTTTATTATAGGGATCAATTTGTTTTAATGGCAAAACCGTAGCCAGATGTAAAACTTTCTTAAAACAATGTAACAATATTATTATAATGAAAAATTAATCAAATGGGTAGTTAGTAATATGTAATTTATAAATGATACATAGTATTGTAAATATACAATATGTTGGGGTGTTTCTTTTTAATAGGGCTACGCAAATAACGTAGAAGGTCATGTTGATTCGTCGGTAATTAAAATATCAACATTTAGCATAAACGAAAGTTTGTTTGTTATTAAACTTTCATGTCACGACGGGCAGCGCAAAATGTAGTAAATTACTTTGAAAACTGCACTTAGAATAAGGCGATTATCACACTGCACCGCGACTCGCGACGGAGCGCGGAGCTGCGTTTTTTAACGTTGTACTGAAGTACCTCAGTTTGTATGGAAAACACGCGCCGTCCAACACACTGCCAACGCCTCTCCGCGCGCGTAGTTTTACGGAGGGGCGCGACGAACCGCAGTGTATGGTACACTGCGCTCCGTACTACCGCGCAGATTTTTCAGCTTAAGAACATGTTCAGTTTTCTACAATAGATCTTGACGTCGATAAATTTATATTTGCTATTGAAAATCGACCAAATTTAATCTTCATATTTTTTAAAATCTTTGTAATGAAGTTGAAATTATCCATTTATCAATCTGGTTCGTAAAAGGGGATGTATACAATACCTTCGGTGTCTTTTTACTTGAGTAAATAAAAACCAAATAGACAGTATGACTGCAGCGTCCTGAATGAGTTCTGTATTATTAACCATTCTTGTCAAAGAACTATCTCGGCTACATATACAATCACTACGGCTATCAACTGCGAAGCGAGTACTTTAAGTGACGCGGGGCCGCTAGACCGCTACCCCCGCGCAGATTAAACCGCGCGTTGACGCAGGTACATACCGTAAGTAGCGTTTTTTAAGTTTACCCTGAATATAAATGTTTATAAACTATACTTTAAGGAGTAATTTCATGGTAAACGTTAGAACCACTCAAACGGAATATTATCATATTTTGGATACACCAAAAATTTCATTAGTGCTTTTTAAGTGCAGGATTTGCGGTGTATTACTGCATTTTATTTGAGATGTTTTGTTGGTAGTACGGAGGGTATTTATTTAGCAATGCAGAATAATAATTTTTATTTATAAAAACTTGTATTTAAACTGAATCCTTTTCTATTTAGCGAAACCAAATTGCCGCCATTTTGCGGTAGGAGGAGCGCATCGCGTGAGCGGTTAAAGGGAAAATAAGTATTTCGTAGCGTATTTTTTGTTTCGTTGCGGCTTTACTAAGGAAAATTTTCACGCCTCGCCACTGATGCAAGCGGCATATAGAGGAAAGGTGTACCAGATTATCCCCTTAAGGGAGAATGGTGGTAGTTTAAAAGATATTCAGCTTAAAGCAGATGTAAAAGCGTTGAATGATAGAAAATTTATCTATTTACATGTTGTCTTACTAAAAACGTTTTATTCTATGATCTTTCATTATTATATTTGAATATTTTTAAAACCCTACTAAAGGATCGTCTTGGACACCGGGGTGTCCAAGATGATTCTAAGGGTATGGGCAAATCTCTATTTAGGAAAATTTCTAGGTTTTGGTAGAAACAAATGAAAACAACAACTTTTTAGACTTAACAAAGTCCTCACTTATATAATCTAGATATATGAAACAACAGTTACGGAACTTCGAGAACAAATAATCCTAATTAATTTATATCTTACAGGTACCTAAGGGTGGGCGATATTGTTTTTTATGGCAAGTTGAAATTCATCCACGTTTCCATTTCCTTAATATACTTTACGAGCTCGATTTCAAATACAAAATTTGATTTGAAATTTACCATGACCACTTCGATGAAGAAAGACGTCGTGATGAAACCTGCAGCACGTCGAAGAAGGTTCACAACCTTTGGAAAACGTATGAAATCCCCAACACGTATTGCGCCACCGTCAAAACCCTCACCTGAGAGGAGACCCGTGCCCAGTAGTGGGACGTACGAATGGGTTGAAGATGATGAAATACAAAATAAAAACCTTACGTAACTTAACAAAAATATATTCAAAAAGTTTTAATACACCGTGTATCTCCAAAAAGACTCAAAAGTACAGACTATAAAGTGTTTTCAACACAAAACGCCGCGTTCAAAAACCACAATAAACGCAAAGTTTATGAACGAACTCTAGACACTTACACCTCTTTTTATGGCAATAATCCATTGTTGAACGTTTTGTGAATTCTTAAGGATAGGTTGACTATAATTTCGAATTTTTCTCGGATATTCCCAAAACCCAAAATAATTGGTCAAATTGAGTCATCATTTTAGCATCATGCGTTGTTGAATTTTGAATGCATATCACTAGTTCAAGATATAATTTTCAAATAGTCTTGTAAAAATGTTTAATTTTCTGAAAACTTTAGCCTCATATAAAGGTTTTCGGTTTTTTAGTCTGTGGTTTTTATTATTATTGACTTTTGTTAGTATGAACTGCTTTTGATATAAGTACCTTTAATTAAATTTTATAACGGTTTTGATATAATAATGTTATAATTTTATTACTTTCGTTAAAATTATTTATTATTTGTTTTTGTCTTTTCTTTTTCTTCAAACATACTGATTTGTTCAATTTTCTCAAATGAATTAGGAAGTAAATTGTATCAGTTTGACTTTATTATGCACTTTTGTTAATTTTGATTACTGTAATTCAATTTTTTTTATTGCATTTAACACATTTCATAATTGTAATAAATACGTATGTACGAAATTAATAATCAATTAAGTTTTAGATGTAATGCCTTTAGAGGGTTCATGAGCTAAAATCTTTTATCTAACACCTTTGGTAATGCATATAAAATAATGAATAAATGAATTATGTACTGAATATACCAACAAACCGGTTGTAACGGACTCCAATTTAAGTTAAAACACAGTCCTGTGTGGTTAGAGACCAATCTCAGTGTATTGATCAAAATGAATGATCTTGCTTTTTAGCTTACTTGCTTCAGTCGCATTTGTATGTGTCTGACGTGTTGGGTCGTGAGGCGTCAGAACGGATCGGTGTCATACATTTAATATGGTTAGATTTATATTAGTCTCGCAATCTGACGTGACAGCCTGTGTTATGTGTATGAAACCGATACCGTTATGACACGTCACGACACGACACGTCTGACAAATGTAAATCCGGCTATAGTCTGCTGACCCTAGAGTTATCGATTTCATTCGAATACGATCGATTAGAAAAATAAAAATGGCGACTGCAAAAATGATGGCATTGACAGGTAACGGAGTAGTTTTGATTTTATTTATATATACATGTGATTTGGAATGTGTTTTCGTGTGGTAATGAATTTGCGGAAAATGGTTTTTAATTTTTGAAGTGCACGTCTAACGAATGATAAATAATAAGTGTTGCGAAAATACCATTAACCACATAGTATAGTTACTAGTTATATAGTTATAATTTAATGTTCATTAATCAAATTAATGTTTGTCTATGACCTGTCTATGATCTGTCTATGACCTGTATTGGCTTTCCATTATTATTTCAGTTTTTACTCTGTACGATAGCCTGGTTTGTTTGTTTGGTTGGTCTTCCAATAAGTTGAAATGAAAATAAAATAATAATAATTTATCTTAGAATATAAAACGTGGGACGTTCTACCAACTTTGGTGAATTTCGATTTATACCATCATAATCTATTTTAAATTCGGGATTTGTATTAATATGATTATAGTAGTTCTCCATTATCACATAACCTGCCATGGATGTGCAGTGTTATATAAGCCGTAGTGCTTGTGTTTAATATGTGTTCTTTTGTGTGTGGTACTGTTTAACTTCATACGAGTAAGTCAAATTTATTTACGAAATTCTGTCTAATACTTCTTCTGTCCCTTCATAAGATGATTCCTGCAACCAGTTTCTGAGTTTGTATTTAAGTTCGTACTTGTTTAATATAAATACAGTTAGATTTTTATTAGGCTTCAAATGTGTTAGGTTTACATAACTACTGAAGTGCATATTATGTGTAGGTATAGTAGGTTTAAAATGACACGATGAACATATTAACATCTGCTGACAAACCGCGCGAGACGAAAGACATCCGAGTTGCACTCATTGTTCTAAGCTCAATATTGTTGTTTAATTTTTGGCAACCTCCATAGCCCAAGGGTTTGCACTGTGGGCGTTCGATGTGGTTGTCGACGTTCCATGTTCTATTCCCAGTGAGACCTATTTGGGAAACGAACTTTTATAAATTGGTTCTGGTCTGGGTGTTCTGGGTAGTGCTCCAGAGTCAATTCCGTCGCTCTGGTCCTCATAATAAAGGAGATTCCCTAGTTTGAGTTTGAATAGGTATTTACTAGATGAAAGCGCAACATCATCAGCTACATCGTCGTTTAGTAGCAAGTGCGATTATAAAAAAGCAATGGAATTCCATGTCCTCAGATTTATTCTCTGAACGCTATAATTTGGGCCTTTCAAGGCGACAGTGAACAGGCATAATTTAAGTGTAGATGCTTCATCTTCGACCTTATCATCACTTTCCATCAGGTGAGATTGATCAGGTCAAATTGTGTTTCGACTATTCAAATTATGTTTTGTAATGAAAAGTTTACAATACCGGAAAGACAGGGATATCGGTGCCATCGTGCAGTCTCTCACTTACGTGTTTAGCTAGCTGAGTCGATTTATTTAAAAATATTATCAACGTTCTCCTTTTTATGGTAACCCCATGCGTCTCCTTGATAATCCCACTCGTTTCTGAACGACTAAATGAAAAGGGAGAAGTTTATAAACGATATTGTTTTCCTCGACACCTGTTTTGTAACGTACTGTTTGTTTTTAGTAGTCCTTCGTTTTGTGAATGGATCGTTTCGTTCTTTAATGACACATTTGAAAATATTGTTTGCATTTCAAACCCTTCACAATCATTCTTCCGCATTACAAGAAAAACAATACAACATTATAATACAAGATTTTGTATGTGTTGTTTGGAACTACAAGTAAAGAGCTACAGTAATTCCAACAGCATGTGCGAAAGCTGTCGTTTAGACTAGTGGTGAGCGACTATAATTATTCGAATAGGCAAATCATTCTCTCCAAAACATCTTTCCTGCAGACATAAGTGACCCACTGCCACTTCAGCTAACAGATTTTAGAGCTATATCAGTTACTTTACTTCCATGTCGTGGGACTTCATTACGAATTTAGCATGACAAAGGAAGTAGAACCAAAATCATATATTTGTTGTGGAACTACGACTATGTTATTACGGAAGGACACAAGCAATTTAGAATTCTATTCAGTCCTATAATAGTTTTAATTTACGTCAACTTTTTACGTCAGGGTTAAAAACAACCCAAATTTGCTACACCAAAATACTCCGTTCTAAAATTCTCAATTAAAAGTGTTAATGAATGAAATCATATCATTGTATGTAACAACATGTGGCGGTAACATGGCACAATGATTAACTTCCTCTCGTCGAGCAGTTTGTGTTATTTTTATGCTCAAGAGTGCTACATCCGACGTGGTTAATAATTTGATGTGTTTGCTTAATTGTTAAGTTTGCTAAGTTGTGAAGTTTTCATTTTAAATTTACTACCATTATTATAAACATACAGCTTTCGTCATTGTCGTTCGAACGCAATATAGAGTGGCAACTTTTGATTATCTTCGACGAATTTTGGGAACCCGCAATTTTTTTATGACCTAATTTTTTTATTATGTCAAGTGATGGCTCATCCCACAAGTCGTGCAGTGCCGTTCAGAAATTTGAGTCGCAAAGATCTAAGGTGCACAGACTGCCACTGCGCCCGTCACCCTGAGATATAAGTTGAAAAGTCCCATCTGCCTGTAATTTCACCAGTACTCTTCAAACCGAAACGCAGTAACGCTCATATGCTTTACGGCACAATTAGGTAAGGTGGCAGTACTTCCCTAGACGAACTGTTGCACAAGAAATTCTACTACTACTAAAAGTCGTGTGCTTGGTCTAAGCAACACGCCTGCTCATGCCCCGAACAGTTATGGGTATAACTGTTCCAGTACCATTTAGAGTTTTCAATCGCAATTATCTGGGGGGCATGGCCATTGCACCCGTCACCCTGAAACATAAAGTTAATAAACCTCAAACCTCTGCAACTGCGCAGAAATATTGCGTCGCTTAGAGCCTTTTATCGAATGGCAAGTGCTCTGAAGAATTAATCTTCCTTGTCCCCTTTCTTGCTCAAAAGCACGCGTCTGTCACCGCCGTAGTCACCATGTTATAACTTGAGGTTGAAAGGTTGGGTGGTATATTCCTCAACAATTGGAA
Source organism: Hyposmocoma kahamanoa (assembly GCF_003589595.1). NCBI lineage: Eukaryota > Metazoa > Arthropoda > Insecta > Lepidoptera > Cosmopterigidae > Hyposmocoma > Hyposmocoma kahamanoa. The sequence goes on from NW_020653337.1 coordinate 5,309,953, forward strand.
CTCGCTTCCAGCGCATGTGTTTCCTCATTTCCTCCATCTAATCATATGACGTCCTTGAAACAAAGCATCAAGAGGCATCTTGTAGCCATGCACGGTGAAGGTGGCTAGGGCGGTGATTGTATCAACTTCGCCTTAGCCTTCAAAACCAAAATGCAGTAATGCTCACATAATCAAATCAAATCAAATCAAATCATTTATTGCTTTAATATAACTTATTAACATAACTTCTTGGCAGCAGAAATATATTTGGTGGCAGTAATCCCCTGAACGAACTCCTTCACAAGCTTTACTGTTGTTAAAATAAATAAACTTACATTAACTTTGGTTATATACAGGGTGGAAATTTGTAATGCCACTTAGAAGGAAAGTACGTTAAATACTGGAGATAGAAATTTTTACTTAAAGGAAACATTCCTATATTTATAAAAAGAAATAATACTGCATTCAAAGATTTTCGAAGATTGCTAGACACACGCGGGAATCGAACCCGCTAAAATCTTTAAAAAAATGCACCCACACATAGGGTCAATTATGAGGACGAAATCTCTCTTACAAACCATGAAATCTGGAGTTAAAAATTCAATGGGTCAAGTTAAAGCACTTTTAGTCAAAGGTCCATCAGATTACTTGTTAATTATCGTTGACGTCATTTATCCATTAAAATGACGAATGACTGTCAAGTATTTTGAAATGACTTAAATGTTTTATTCGAGGAAGAGCGAAATAATTCTGCAGCAAGATGGCGCTCCAGCCCATAACAGCAGAGTCACTACTGCCTACATTAGTAACCATTTTAATACCTGGATTGGTACAAACGGCACAATCAGATGGCCTGCGAGATCACCAGATCTCACCCCTTTAGATTTTTTTTTGTGGGGATATGTTAAAAATCAAATTTACGCGAGTGTAAACGAGTTGAAGGCTGAGGTTCAGAATACGATTTGTAATACAATTCATCACAACACGTTATTAAAAGTTACTCAAAATGAATTCGTTAAAAGATCAAATTTGTGTATCCAAGAAAATGGAGCTCATTTCGAGCAACTAATTAGTTAGATTACCATTTTTTTCGTTTTATTAAAATACGTTAAGATTTCATGGTTTTTTTTTTTTTCATTTAATTAACCAATTTTGTGAGAGAGATTTTGTTTGTATAATTAACCCTATCGATCGATGCAATAAAAGTGCAGGGTGCATTTTTTTCAGATTAAAGCGGGTTCGATTCCCGCGAGTTGCTAGAAATTTTCGAAAATCTATGAATGCAGTTTTAGTTCTTTTAAAAAATAAAGGAATGTTTCCTTTAAGTAAAAATTTCTATCTCCAGTATTTAGAGTACTTTCCCTCCAGGTGGTATTACAAATTTCCAACCGGTATTTTTATTCAAATATTATTATACAATGGATGAATAAATTAAAAACCTAAATTACTTGAGCTAAATTGTAGATGAAATTGTATCCCTAAGGCATGTTGACCAAAATGTGTTCCCCTTTCGTATAATAGCGTCGCTAAAATGTTGGACTAGATAAATGCTGTCTCTTAGATCTGCCAGTCGATCCATTATTTTAAATATAGTCCGTGGTTTTGGAATTTCAAGTTCAAGGGTTGTAATTGGTTGAGTACCTGTTTAGTATTACATTCTAAATACATACCATACAATACATATCTGCTCAAAAAGGTTGAGCACATTTGTTCTGGAACTTGTACTTCATGTTTCAGCCGCTGCTACCCCACTGCAGGGCAAAAGCTTGCCTTCCTCCACTTATCACGTTTAAAACGCTACAGGCCAAAATCACAAATGAGCATCTAGCTAGTCACGCCATCCCTTTCGGATGTTCCACGTCTCCACTTTGCGTTTGGTGGGATGTTTGGTCTAGGTCCATTTCAGGCTGGCGGCTTTTTGTTTTGACATCTTTTGCAACGATTTGTGTTTTGAAGCAGACGCGGTACAACCATTAGCGTTGTCAACTGTTAGTTGCGCAGTGCGTTACGGGAAGTGAGCGTGCCTACAGCTCCGTACTTATCTGGAAAATTGGTGGGTGCTGTACATGCACCCGAGGCACTAGCCTCTTGAGAATTAGACGAATTCCGTGCAAACGGGTTTATCTGAGGTCAGGACCTGACTGAGAAGGTTCCTGTGCGGGCTTGCTTGCACAGATTATACGTACCCTTCCCGTATAAACAAGAGGTTGATAGGGAGGGTCACTATTAACATAACTTATGTATATGTAGAAAGATATGGAGCTACTCCGCACGCGGTCAGACTTTTACTATGATTTTTTTGTGATATCAGTTGACGGAACGAACAAGTGGTGCACCTAATGGTACGCGACACATGTGCCCGCCAATGTGGTCCCTACCGACCCCCAGTGTGCGTTGAAGAGTCCTAGGGTAGTGGCCTCGGAAGTATTTGGGAAGCGTTGATGCTGTCTTGGGGGTGCTACCGCATTTGAACAAAAAGTTTGGGACCCTATGCCCTATATTATGCCGTATAGTTATGTACCTGTAATAAACTCACTGTGTAAGTTAAAATCGATTTCATTCACTTCGTTGCAGTTTTAAGTTTCAAATACGTCATTAATGTAGTGTATCTCCATCAATCTTTAAACTAACATGTACGAAAGCGAGGTTTCAGATCATTACCAAATCCCACATGTGTGAACTGACAGACGGACGAACAAACATTACGTAAGATGCGAATTTATGAATTAACTCATACTAAATACGTTTTATTTGTAGATTCACATGTGTGGATTGTTTTTTTTTTTGGCATTGGTAACATCTTGTTTCAGTATTGAATGAGTTATAATATGTCGTACCGTAAGGACAAAATCGCGTGTCAAAACTTTTTTCTTTTATTTTTTAGGAAGTTATCTGGTGGTAGGTATATGGTATCGCAATCTATAATAAACTGAACTGAGTTTTTTTTTTATAAAAAGAACACTATTAAATATTTCAATAAAAAAAACTGTAAAAGTGAAGAAAATTTAATAGGTCTATGGTTCTATTATGGAGGACTACAGAGTACATAACCCAAGTTAATAAATATTATAGATAAGAACACATGTAATATTAATAAACAAATACACAGCCATAGACAAAAGAGAGCGAGACAGACACGAAAGAGATACACACAAACACCCGTACACACTCACACATACACAACACCCACACACGCGCACACACACTCAAAGAGAGAGAGAGAGAGAGAGAGAGAGAGAGAGAGCCAGGCGAAACAAACAACACAAATACAATACAAATAATTGTTAATTGTAATTCTCATTTAACAATATCTTAAATATTGAACATAAAGCACAAATTAAATGTAAATGCATCCCGGGATTGCTTCTGCAAAAACCACTCTCTTTAGATTCAAAACAATTGTAACCTTTTTCGTAAAAAAAAACGAAGGAACTTCGTGGAATTACACCTACATATTTGCTAAGTTTTATTGAAATTAGTTACCGGAAAGTGCGCGAAACCGAATTCATTCCCTAGTTTGACGTCCTTAGAGGTGGAACATTTTCTTCAAATTTAAATGGGACCAATAATGAGACCCTCTTTCCAACATAAAATAATCATCAAAATCGATTCACAAATCGCGTAACATACATAAAAAATACAGTCGAATTAAGAACCTCCTCCTTTGTTTTGAGTCGGTTAAACATACTTTCATTTCGTATGTGTAACAATCACTAAATCATAAGAACTCTATTGTAAACATTTTCGTCTGAATAACGACATCATTTGAGACACTGCCTCTTTTACGTGACAATGCAAGTCACTGTGTGCAGGTCACACACATATTGAGTATGAGGCATTTTTAAAGCAACCTCGGGCGGCAACGATAAAGTCCTCCTTATCGATTTCGATAACAGCGTTCCTTGGAAATTATTTCCTAGCATGTGCCTTAATAGGACTCGCCATACCGAATTTTTTCTTAACAAAGATTAAGCAGTCACACATGTATATAACTTGTTACGCACCAAAACAAGAATTAGAAGCGTCGTTCTCTTTACTTGACAACTGTTCTCCACTGGGTTACCACCGCTGTAAAGAAATGTTGATAATACAATTATTATGAATTCAGTTAATATACTACATCTAGCATACATGAAAGCAAATGTTCTAGGTAGTGCCATATTGCTAACACATGATGTCCCACAAGACTTCCTGTCGACTGTCGGTTTTGTTGTTTACTTAGTCATTGTAACTGTCAGCAAAATAAGACCGTTAATAAATGTAATTTGGAATAATTTACATTTTAAAAAAGCATTTAAATCTCGCAGAAAATACAAAGATATAATTTGTTTTACGTTTCATATTTTTGGGGACCCTGAATAAGTTTCTCCGTTTTAATGTTTTTCTTTTATTTAGGGTTAATAAATTTGTTTGTTTGATGGAACAAAATGCAGCAAGTTCCTATTTTAAATAAATCCCGCTTATTCTACCGTAATAAGCATGCCAACACCTACCTAAGCTTGCTATGAGCTCATGAGGAACCAGCCTGGTTCTGTGTTCACTTCACGTGGTAAAACTAAATTGCTTAAATTCGTATCATGATCTATACAAACTTGAACGGCGATTGCTTACTTACCATTTAAACATTATTTATTGTGTCTGGCCTGCTAGTGCTGTCACCTAAAGAGCGAGATGAAGCTATACAATGAATTATATGAATAAAGGAGGTAACTGTACTGGCCTAAGATCATTCAAGAGGTGTTAACCGATTGTGTTCGAAAAGGAAGTCCCAATGTTTTCTAAAATAATTTTATTATTGATTATACAAAGTACGTTTAACTGTCTCCGTGACCGAATGGTTACCATGCCTGACTGCCACGCAGAGGTCCCGGGTTCGATTCTCGTGCCGGGAGAAATATTTTAATGTTTTTATTTAATTTGTGGTTATCTATGTGTGTGTCCATGGCACCCGCGATACCAGGTTTCCCTAGTGCGGGACCTCAGAGATGGCGACGCCCTGAAAACCGGTGTGCAAGCCACTCGACCACGGAGATGATCCATATGTCAAAGGTGTATTTGGATAGTGGGTCATATGAAAGTTGTTATCATAATTCAAACTTTTTTCGAGTTACTCTAAATATGTCCATGAGTATTACAGATGCAAGAGACCTTTGCTTCTGCTTCCACATCTGCAGAAGTCCCGCGCGTTTTTTCACATCTGTTTCCGTTTCTGCTTCCGCAACATTTATAATGGAACTTTAATCGGACATTTACAACGTTTGAGACGAATCAAGCTATTGGTGTGGATTACTTGGTGGTGGACCGCGTGTTTTTAGTAACTTTGTGTTGTGTAATAATTGCACTTAAATTATGAAACCAATTGGGAACTATTTTTGTTGAGTTCTTTATAGTATTCCATTTCCGTTACTGCTAAGATTTTCTTTTGACGCCTGTTTCCGTTTCTGCTTCCGTAATAACACTTCCATTTCGTCACTAAGAGTATAGTTGAAACTAATTTACACTTCTATATTGCTATGTGCTATAATAGCTTCACTTTGCGAAGTTTATTACAAAGTTTCGTATAGTGATGAAAAAGAAAAATCTGTTTTAACCATTCATAAAATGCGTAAACATCATGTGGCTGTGTAAGTAATAAATCGCAAAAATAAAAAGAGTTCTGCACTCCCAGAGTAATATAGAATAATTAAAATTATGCACATGTCACTTGGGAACTGCATTGGAACAGCAAGTCGACGGGAAGTCTGGGACATGTGGTTAGGTCGTTAGCTTTATTTTGTAGGATGATCTAGACTAATATGAACTATTTAGTTCTTAGGTTTTCACGATTCTTGCATATAGGAAATGAAACATTTTTTTGTATATCTAACTGGCAGCAGTAGAGCAAAGTCAAAGTCAAAGTCAAAGATGATTTATTCCATAGGTAAAATAAATTTACACTTGAAAACGTCACATTTAAGGTACTGCTCGTTCACTACGCTGACCTCCCTGAGAAGAACGAGCAAGAAACTCTAGGGATTGCTCTTTTCAAATAAACTTAAATGCTATGGAATACATTTTGAATCAAATTTGTGTGGATTCTGGAGCCATGTCGTCTTTCCATACATCTTTATCTAACACGTAGTCTTCAATTTTGTAATATGATTTTTCGATCAAAATATTTTTAATGTAGTTTTTAAACTTAGGAAATGATAAACTTAATATATGCTCCGGAATCTTATTGTAAAGAGCTCCTTGTAAAAGAGTTCGTCTATCGTATTTCTGCCGTCTAGCAATAATCTGAGCATTGTTGCATTCCAGCTTTGAAGGGTAAGGGTGCTGGTGAAATTACAAGCACATGGGACTTGTCAACTTATGTCTCAGGGTGACGGGCGCAGTGGCAATGTCCCTGAGATCTCTGCGGTTTAAAGCTCTGAGTGGCACTCCAACTATTATGGACAGGCGTGTTACTTAACACCATGGGCACAACTTCTTCGTCCTGTCACTTGATATTATAAAAAAAAATCTAAACCGCGTATATTTGTTTTGTCCAACAAACCAACGAGTAATGACGCCGATGGACTTAAAAAAAACCGAAAACGATTTAAAACAATTTAATTATTAGTTAAGAAATTACAATTAAATATTCTTATTTCTAATTTATAGCTATTCTCGATCGATGTGAGAACCGGAGTGAATCAGGGCCGCGACGCCGGTCGTGGTTTCCACGAGGCGAAGGTGCCACATCGGGAAATCAGGCGGTAGCATTTGGCAATCACTTCTACGGAAAATGCTAACCGACCACACAGCTTACATGTAGATTGCACAATACATGTGTCATTCGTTGTTTCCATGGAAGGTGCAATAAGGCATGTTACATATATCTACATCATCTAACACCTTTACCCTTTGCCCTTCTTAAATTATAAAACGTAATCGACATTTTCGGTGAAATTGAGTTATTAACATATCTGGAATTAGCAAAACGAAATCTACAACACCATAAAAGCGGTTTTTTTTATATCTTATTTAGTTTCAGTTTTGCAATGTTAAGCGAAATCAGAGTAATTGACATTTTTTATTTTATTTTCATTCTTTTTTGAAAACTTAAAGCTAGGTAACAAAAATACACTCCTGACAGACCAGTGCATGTATGCTGAGGGCTAATTAAAAGTTTCCACATTTAATTATTTGCAGTGATAGAAACAAACTACAAAGTAAGTTGCCGACTTAAAAAAACAAACATAATAAACATAAATAACGTAATTAAATACGTTAAACACTTATAGTAGCTAAGTAGAAGAGAAAAACATATCACGGAGTGAGCATTTTAGTTTACTTATATTGTTGGTGAACAAGTCCACCTCACCATATCTTTTAACTAAGGAGTTAAATGAGTGAGACGCTCTATTTAAAAATGCATTTTGCCTATAATTTGTCCTAACCCTAAGAACATAAAGGGTGATAGGATTTCTCAGTGTAACCTTGCTTGTGCATAGTCCTAATTACTCAAAGAGTTCAGGGCAATCGACACTGACGTTTGCTATGTTGGTTAGGTAAGTTAAATCAGCCACTTCTCTCCGTTTGTATAATAGCAGAAAGTGAAATTTACGACACATAGTCTCATAGTCTGGCAAAAATATTTATTAACTTATTGGCAAAAAAATCTTTAGGTGCCAATATCTCGAAAGCTACCGCAATTCAAATGCGTTAGTTATGATAAGGTAGGAAGTGAAAGGAAGGCTGACTGAGATGGCAAAGTCATCAATCAGTTATGACTAATGTAAGAGTATTAGTGCATTAGCAAACCACCCTTTTTGTCACTACAGTTTCAAAAGTTATTAATTTAATAACTTATTTTAATTTGTCGCAAAACATTCCAATTTACGCTACATACCTATTTTCTACAAAATACTTTATATTATTTTAATTCAAAATGAGAATTATAAATAAATTAAAACATTTTAATTAGTGTTGCCGTCTCATGTCTGCTTAGGTTTTTCATCAAAGGAAATACTAGATATTGGTGTCCTAAAAGGATTAATCCCAAAATATTTAATGACCCATACCGTCCAGTCCCACAACGCCCTGTATCCTAAAATGTATATGATCCCCAAAATAATTATTGGTCCCCACCTCTCACAATACTCAATGTCCTAAAATGTGGGATAGTGACCCAAAACGTTTATGTACGGTGTCAAAATATCTAGTGACAAATAACGTCCAGTCTCTTAATTAACAATGTCCTGAAATGATAAGAAAAGTCTGTTCTAACGCTGAAAACATAGACCTTACAACAAATTACCACCGCATCATCAAAAAACAAATGTGCACCGTTTGAGTTAAAAGAAAACGTTTCAATTACTTCAAGTGGATTCTCTAATTTGCCAAGCGGTCAGCTCTAAAAAGATAAAAGCCGCCTAATGTCACATCTAGATGCAAATTGTTTCCGGCCGGGTATTTACTTTAACTCTAATTTTCTGAGGGTAAATACCGCAGCCCTTTAAGCGGTGCCAACGCTGAACAACTTTTCTTTTTGAACTTTTTTTCATGTATTTTTTATCATTTTTGTCGTTGAGGCAGTAAATAGCCCCCATTACATCTAGAGCGAACAGGATTGCGCGCGGGCAAGTCTGTACGCGCAATCGTGCGCGATTACCTGTTTGAACTTTTGAAACTGACGTTCTTTCGCATGCGATTGCTCGTGTTTGTTTTTGTTACAACGGAAAGAGTGTCCGTGTAAAGGCTAATATCGCAGGATAGACCACGTGAAACTGGCGCGTGTTGAAGTGAGCGCAATCGCTCGGTCTTTTCCCTCTCCTTTCAACGTCTTTACACGCTCGCTTAGTCGCGCACGAATGCTTTATCACGCATGATAAAACATTCGTGCTAGGTGTTGGACCCAATTTGTAAACTTGGGCTGCGTCATTATTATAGAGTGCGTCAACACACTTTGCGATATTGTGCGGACTTAAGATAGGGATGGGTAATTTAACTTTAGTATGAGTAAAAGTTATTATTTAACTACAATATCAATAGGCCACAAATTCAAGGTCACTCAGCGTACGATGGGGCGAGCTATGCTTGCAGTTTCTCTAATAGACCGAATCCCTAACGAGGTCATACGTCAGAGAAATAAAGTGACCGACATAGTTCGCAAAATCAGTAAGCTTAAGTGGCAGTGGGCCGGGCATGTCTGCAGGAGGGTTGATCGATGGTTCTGGAATGGCGACCACGTCAAGTAAAACGTAGTGTGTGATGCCCTGCGACAAGATGGAAGGACGACCTGAACAAGGTGGCCGTCAGCGTCTGGATGCGGGCTGCACAAGACCGGGAAAATTGGCGTGCTCTAGGGGAGGCTTATGTTCAGCAGTGGATGCGTAAGCTGATGTTGATAATTCTAATTAAAGTAGCCACTTCAAAACCTATATTAGATAAGACCGATAAAAACTTCAACAATTTTTTTTTAATATGATGTTATTATAACTAGTGAATTACTGGGTTTAAATGTTTGAATTTTTTTGATTATCATCATAGGGTGTAAAAAATGTGCACTACATTTCACCGAATTGTCATTTTTCTCTTACAAAACCACTTATATTTTATAAATAAGCATTTGTTAAAGAAAAAGGTAAATCTACAAACCTAGATTAAGGTACATTGAATCAAATGAGACGAACATAAAACTTAAGATTATTAGCTGTTGAACGAATGAACGTTGACCACAAAATGTTGATACCAGTACAAACTACCAAAAGCATACCAATTGTTTCTAAAAACATGTTTAAAAGAAATACACTACCTACAAGAAACATATATCCCAAGGACTTCTGAGAATTACTGTAATATCAATTTTTGGTATAGTAACGGTATGGTAAGCTACACGCCTGTCCATGACAGTTGCAGTGCCACTCAGAGTTTTAAATCGCAAAGATCTGAGGGGCACTGCCACAGAGCCCGTCACCCTGAGACACAAGTTGAGAAGTCCCATGTGCCTGTAATTTCACCAACACCCTTACCTTTCAAAACCGGAACATAGTAACGCTGACATTACTGCTTGGCGGCAGAAATAGGTAAGGTGGCAGTTCTTTCCTGGACGAACTCTTTCACAAGAAGCTCTACAATTATTCTCCCATATATTTTTTGAACATTTAAAATACTTACAAACAGAAAATCACAGATATTTTGTTTTTTTATAAAAAAAAACCTGCTTTTCGGGCTCTTTATAGGTCTCATAATCACGACTAAGTAAAACTACACATATATTTTTGAAATTCCTTTTTACTTACCCTGCATCTATTCTGAAAGCTTTGATTGCTCTGAAAAAAAAAACAAATATACGCAATTTAGATCCGAAAATATCCAATATTTATTTTATTATTTATTTTACTTATTATCTCTTGAATCCTATATATGTATGATCATTGCATGGACTAATAAAAATACTATAATATAACGTAAGTATAAAGACGTTTATTTCAATTGCCTCCGTGGCCGAACGGTTACCATGCCGGACTGCCACGCAGAGGTCCCAGGTTCGATTCCCGAGCCGGGAGAAATGTTTGTATGGCTTACATTAATTTCTCTCGTGAGTTTGGGTGAAATTTGTGGTTGTCTATGTGTGTGTCCATGGCACCCGCGACACAGGGTTTCCCTAGTGCGGGGCTATGTTGAGTGTGTGCGTTATTTATTTATTATTATTTAATGACTGTATAATCGTGCTATTTGTACGCATCTAGATATCAGTTGTTGCTGCGTGTTCTGGAGTGGCGACCACGTCAAGGCAAACGCAGTGTAGGATAGCCGGTAATGGTTGTGCTCAAAGGGAGGTTTATGTCCTGCAGTGTCTGCGTATAAACTGCCAACCTACAAAAAAATATTTCATACTTACATTGTAATATTTAAAACGAAAACAAATATATATATTTTTTAGTACAGAGTACTAAAAAAATTGACCTCAAATGTTCGTGGAATTACATCTATGTGCCAAGTTTTATTGAAATCGGTTACCGGAAAGTGCACGAAACCGGATTCATCCCCTAGTTTGCCACCCATAAAGGTGGAATATTTTTTTCTAACAAAAAAGAATCATCAAAATCGGTTCAGAAATGCCGTGACTTACATATAAAAAAAGCTGTCGAATTGAGAACCTCCTCCTTTGTTTGAAGTCGGTTAGAAATAGAATTCCATATTCTTTATTTTCAAATTAAACACGTCTCACGAAAAACAAAAGCGCATCGCTTTCCCTTTCAAACAGAATTCCTAAGCGGACGTGTTTTTTCAGCGCTTCAAACGCTTCAAACGCATCCGAAATAAAATTTTGACTGCGAATTAAAAGTAAACATCGCGGGGGTAATTCTGTAAAACACTGGCCAAATGATTTTTGAACGTGAACTACCTGCTTGTAGTTAAGCTTTTGGGATAAATGTAGGGCTAGTAAAGAAGCGATTTCAAAGAGATATCCTGTTTCGCTCACCTTTTGTACTAGTACACAGAGATCGTTGCGTTTGTATAATTAATATTGTAACACAATAACTTTAGAATATTAGTGAAGACAGTTCCGAAGTTTACCGCTAGATGGCCTTGGCGTAGAAAACGTAATTTCGGAATCGCGAGGTTACAATTTTCCACTAAGCTAATGAGCTCTTTCTGTTACTAGAGTTTGTAATAATAGTTCCATTGTTTACCACTAGATGGTATTGGCATAGAAAACTCAATTTCTGAATCATGGTGTTAAGATTTTCCCTAAAGTAATGACCTGTCCCAAGTATTTTGTATGAAATTGATCGATTCAACGATTGCATTTCTACGGTTACGTTACGATCCTCACTACTAAGCGGAAGCATCTCGAACTCGCGCCCATCTTCCGCAGCGGGGCAGGTTACGAGAACATCTCTGATTGAGTGTCTTTTTGTAAGACTCGCACCCACCGGGGCTTGTCGCGGATTCTGCGCCGCGCTTGCATCCAGCGGGACGAATCCCTTTTATTGGACACCCTTGTATTGTAAGCTATTGTACAATAAACCAAGTCTTCTTCACCAAATTCCATCGTTTGATTCCTAGACGTAGTAAGGGGGTACCAGCTAGCCGAGCGAATCTCTACCACCCTGTACACCCCCTCCTATTACAATATTTATTTTGCATTTGTTTTGTGCAATAAAGCACACTCTTCATAATTATGAAAAGATCTAGTTATATTAGTGGCCAAGTCAATTTAGACAATTTTATGTATGATGGAGCCATTAAACGGCACATGGAAATTGTCTGTGGTTACTTACTTATAGAATATTTTATTTAAAAAGAAAAACATTAAGTTATTTTTGATATTTGTATTATAATGAAAAATGTATGAGTGTAGAAAATCTACTAGAAAGGCAAATACACACAATGCTCTCCCACGACGTGGTAAACGGAAGAGCGGCAAACATTAAGTATATAACTAGAAATAAACCTGGCAACACATCAGGCAAATGGGCCTTATATCACTTTTAAATATCAACTCTGGTTAGCGCTGAAATCACAAATTAGAAAATTGAAATAGTGCATACAGCGCCAACAACTGATATATGTGTACGTCTCCGTATATTCCAAAGACCGTACCGTACCGTAGGACCAAAAATATGTGCCTGTATTTAAAACCAATTTTTATTTGAAATTTAAAGTATAAAAATGAGACTAAGCGATCGTGGTTATACACTTTTAGTGATAGTTATGAGGTAATAGACAAAAAATAATAGGCATAAGTGTGTGTGTGTGTATGTATGTTTGTGTAGATTTATGTGTGTGTGTGCATGCGTGCGCGTATCTGTGTGTGTTTGTGTGCGTGTGTATGTGTGTGTGTGTGTGTGTGTGTGTGTGTGTGTGTATTTGTATGTATGTGTACATAAAATCCAAAAGTAATTGCGTCAGTAACCATATTTTAAGTAGTTTCTCTGTAGCCACGTAGTCGAGAGTCTTCAGCCAATTTTGTAATTTAGACTTCAGTTCGTAGCTGGATAAGCCAACATAGTTGTGAATTCTGTTTAATTTATTATATAGAACCAAGCTTAAAACATAAAACTGCCTGCTTGCAAAGGTGGTTGAACGCTGTTCACTTGGACACACCGGTCGTTTAACACGACGGCGACGGTTTGGTTGTAGGGGAGGTACTGAACGGTGTTTTCTCAATACGGCTCTGAGTATAAAAAGCTATCTCACTGAAAGGACTTGAGTCTTAGCGTACAGTTGTGCATCAGGTACTTGAAGTGACTGTTGGTTGCCACTCTCAAGACAGCTCTCTGTGCCCGTTCCTGCCCAAGTAACCTAGTTTTAGCAGCGCTACCCCACTTGGAAATACAGTAACTAATGATAGACTGGCATTAAGCCAAGTACACCATGTTTAAAGTTTGTGAATCAGCACAGTTACGAAGATGTTTAAAAACATAAATTAGTTTTCTTACTCTAGAGGTCAATGATGCTAGTTGTGTATACCAATTCAGTCCATCATCAATCTGCACTTCTAAATATCTGATGTGGGTCACACGGCTGATCGCGGTACATGTACAAGGGTGGACCTGTTCACCAGTACAGGTATGAGCGGTGATAGAGTACGTGTTGGTGGCTTGGAGACAGATGTTATAAAGAAAGGAACAAAGAAGGTTTTACTCATATTTAGCGTCAAGCAATTGGACATTAGCGATTGCATTATTGTCCGTAAATAGCTCTCCGTACGATTTTTTACCTGTTGCCAAGTTTGTCCATACACAACGATTGCAGCGTCGTCTGCGTACGTAAAGATTTGGGAATTTGGAAATTATAGTTTACAGAGTTCATTAATGTAGACCAAAAAGAGTGTAAGCCCCAGAACACTTCCCTGAGGCACACCGTAAGTAATATACTCGGCGTCACTGAGGTGGTTACCTATTCTTACTCTCATTTTTCTATTGTTAAAGTAGCTCTTAAAAATTTCTAGCTGTAAACCTCGTACACCGACTTTCTCCAGTTTGGAGAGTAGGATGGGGATAGAAATTGTGTCAAAAGCCTTGATCAAATCGAAAAATATACCCAAACATTTTTGTTTGCCATCAAGTTTTCGAGATATGGATTCAGTTAGATCACTTACTGCGTCCTCCGTTGAGAGTCCAGATCTTAATCCATATTGATTTGCAGCAAATATGTTGTTGTGTTCTAAGTACTTTAACAAACATGAGTTTAATATTCTCTCAAAGATTTTAGATAATGCAGAAGTACAGATATTGGCCTGTAGTTATTGACACAGCCTCTGTCCCCACCCTTATAGATTTGACGTACTATTGCGCTTTTGAGCACGTCAGATACAACTGCCGCAGCAAAAGAGCAGTTAAACACGTGTATGATTAAGGGAACTAGTGTATAGCGACAGGTTTTTAAAAGGTTAGTTGTAATACCATCCCATCCAACTGCACAGTCGCTACGCAAGTTCATTATTAGACCATCCACCTCAGCTTCATCAACCTCCAAAATATGGAAATAGTTGCATTGATGAAGATGACGATGTGTAAGTTGTCGTTTTCGTTGACATAACTGCGGTGGCCAGGTTCTTCCCTATGTTGGCGAAAAATTTACAACCGGCGTTACATGATTCTCTTGGGTCTGAGAGAGATTTTAACAGCTCGACAGGCGGTGAGGTTACCTTATTTATATTTTGGTAATTTTCTTTATGGTATTCCATAGTGCTTTTTGGTTATTCTAGGTTTTTTCAAGTTCAGCTTCTTCAAAAGATTGTTGCAAAAATTTCAATATCTAGTGTACGTTAATCTTATTAAGTCATTGTCAGGAGATTTTCTAGCCTTCTTATGAAGTTTATCATAAGAAAGAAGATTTTTTATAGTTTTTCTAGAAAGATTAATATACTTGGAGCAGTCCTCCGGGTTACATGTATTAGATAGAGCGATTTCCACTGAGTCAATATCATCAATAAAGCTATTTATATTATTACCCATTGAGGAATATTAAAAAACATCTAAGAACCAAAACATCTAAGAACAGATAAAAAGCCTATACAAGTCAAAAACAAATTAAAAAGATTGTACATGAAACATCAATATCAGAGGAGGCATACGCAAACTGGTCATTCATTTAATTGTTGTACCTTACATATTAACGCAACTCACTAGAAAAGGATATATAATCTTTAATTTTAAGATTCTACCTTGAATATACTGTAACTTGTTATTAATATTTGTAATAAACAGTTTTAAATTTATTTTAATATAATTTACAAAACAAACAGAATCACATTTCGTCGGTAATTAAATATTAAATATGCAATTAAAATTAAATAGCAAAGCTCAAGTTACACTGTTCGATTTAAAATAAAGCAATTGACGACACCCGTCAATTTTCGTATTCGGTCTGGCCAATCGGAGCGCAGTTGTCACAGTAATCATTTAGCAGAATAGTTTACAAACAAATTAAATGACATTTCGTTTCTATTTCTGGTTATATATCTACTAAACGACAAAATACAATCCGACGTTTGCCATAACTTTACAGATTTCGTAGCATAAAACAGTACATAGCAAACGAAGCAAACCTAAATGGGAAATGTTAGTATGTATACCTACTCGTTTCATATATTTAATGGATTATACATCCACTAGACGACGTTTTATATTTTGTAAAAATTATATTTCGCGTTATGTAGATATTAGTGCTCCGGTAAATGATGCCGTTGCAGCAAAAATATTGAGCAGGTAATTATTATTTTTCAGAATAAAAGTACTATTGTCTATTCGTCTCCTGTAGCGTCCTGCACTGATGTCCGTGCCCATCTGATAGCTCCTCAATCCTCTCTATTTAGCTTGTATTGGGGTAAAGAACTTTCGCTCACCTTTGTCTCCGATGGCACAGTCAAGAACATCAGCTAACAACTGCTATCTGCTATTGCTCCTTTCTGATATTATGGTTATATCACACAATAATTGACAATAATATATAATGATTTCTACAGTACTAAAGACAATTTCCTTTAATGTTCTTATTACAACCAGGGTATTATCGTAACACCAACCTAACGAGACATGAATAATAAATAATAAAGTGCATATCAACCTCACCGAATTATCTAGTTTCAAACTAAGGAATATCCTGTACTACGAGTACCTAAATAACAAAGTTAACTCCAGAACACTCAGATCCAAACCAATTTAAAAACCTCATTCTGCAATACCGAACGCTAAACTCCTGGCCCCAAACTTAATGTTTTGTATTAATTAACTCCGTATAATGAAAATGGTGTGCTAGACTCTTGCTCAAGCAGGTTTAGACACAATTTTGTATGGAATGAACTTTTTCTTTTTTGAACAAATTATGAATATTGAATATAATTACTAAAAAATATATAAAAAATAAATAGCGTAGCAGTCAAATATAATCAAAATATTCTTTTCCGTTTTCGTGTGTGCCGTTTTTATTGTAACAACTGTAATGTAAGTATGTATTCAGAATAAGAAAAAAAAACAGCTGGTCTTATTTTTTTTTATTTGGGAGTTTAACCAATGATGGCCTTCTAATAGTGGTATTTTAAATAAGTACCTTCCAGATCCTTGTTAATTAAGTAGCAGTATGGCTCCTTCTCAAAGAGTGCGTACAGGGAAGTACTGTACTCTATCCTATTTCTGCCACTAAACACTAATGTGAACATTACTGCGTTGCGGTTTTGAATGGTATAGTATACTACAGATACGTGGGACTAGTCACTTTGTGTCGCAGTGGCAGTGCCTCTCAGATCTTTGCGTTTAAAGCCTATTAGGCAAGTTGCTTACCACCAGACGCACGATGTACAAGTAATAATCCCGTCACTTGATTTGGTAAAAAATAAGTAGGTGGGGATAACCCTTATTTTCATGTTTACTCATTTTCTATTATGAATATTTAAAATTATGGCGATCGTTATGCAATACCTCGACGCCCTTTCGCTCGCCACTGCGGCAGAGTGTGTTTTTGCCTTTATAATGAATACGAAAACCATTGTATTATGTAAGCTTTTATTTTTGTCGTGATTGTGAGACGTGGTGGTGACAGATAGAGTAGTGGCTACCGAATGGTGGCCAAGAGGTGGCTGTAGAGACGTGAGACCTCCTGCAATGAGATGAGTATAAAACAAAGTCGCGGGGCATAGATGAGTGAGACTTTATATAAACGTTTACTTTGAAGGCACACTAACTCAACATCATGGTCGAAGGCACAAACAACGGAAGGAAAATGTGTCATGCACTACCTAGTAGTAAGGTATTATTTCACTTGTTTTGTCTTTGTTACAAGAATTACCCGACACAGTGCCACCAAATAGTACAGCAGGAAAACTGGCCACTCAAAATTCTCAGTTAATAAGCAGAGTTTATGTTCCCCAGAATTGCACCGTACCTGACTCCGTTTGTGCAAATGACGCTCGATCTACAGTTTTAGGGGACCGTTAAAATGAACGAAGGATTTTCCCAATGAGGTTACCGTTCGCCTCGTTATTTTATACTGCTCGGAATATTAGGGTAGAAATTGCTAGAAAATTATTGCCCTTTTAAATGTAAATATATAATCTCCTTTCAAATTATTTTGAAACTCATTTTGTGTTAGTGTCAGACTCATTGTTAAGTATTCCAAACATATTTATGTACACTTACATCGAGTTTTTAGATTTTTTAAATAACAACCGCTAATTAATTTATTAGTATTTTTGAAACAGGTTAGGTGTAAAAACACAATAAAATCTTAATTATTACAAAAAATATGAATAAAATTTTATTCTCGCGGCAAAGTGCACAAGATACTGACAGCGTTCCCTCTTTCTATAGCAATGTTAATACGTTGTTCCAGGTAGCTGTCGGGCTTTTAGTTTCCCGGGCAGTCTATTAATTTTTTTTATTAAATTTTGTGAAGATGGAGGATACCGGGACACCACGGGCCAACGGTTTCGACTCCAAAGGGTGTAAATAAGTAGTCGTAGCAAAGGTATTGGTACTTATTACACTGTAGTTTTTTAGTCAGCTCAGCTGCGCAGTCTCTCGTTCTTAGTTGTCAATTGCTACATATTGGAAATGAAATCTTTTTTCCGGATCTAAATTATATATAGCGTATATTTGATTATTCAAACAAATACAACGTTTCGGATTCTTTATGGTATGACATAGATGCGCGAGATACTGCTATTCTCAACTGCTACTGTCAAGCTAGCCCTATAGGTTCCATGATCATGCCTGATATATTATTACAGTTGTTTTTATTAATTATTATGTTGTAGATTTTTTTACAATATCAAGTGACGGGATGAACAAGTCGTGCGCCTGATGGTAAGCTACATGCCTGTCCATAACAGTTGCAGTGCCACAGAGAGCTTTAAATCGCAAAGGTTGAGGGGCACTGGCACTGCGCCCGTCACCCTGCGATATGAGTTGACAAGTCCCATGTGTCTGTAATTTCACCGGATATGCCTAAGATAAGCGCGCTTTCCACATGTAAGCGGTAACCTATCACAAAGTCGTAAATTTTTTGTCCGAAATAACGTTTGTTCGAATTTTCATTACACCGAAAAACGAAATATAACTAAACAGTTGTTCTTTCAGGATATGTTGAATGTTTATCCCAAAGACACGATTAGGTTCGGTTAGGTCAGGTTAAGTTAGGTTTAAAAGAAAATACATTTTCCTCTCAAAATTACTTTCGAGGTTATGAAATTTCGACCAAACGTTATTTCTGGAAAGTGTCATTTTGGACTACTGATAGGTAATTCATGTAAGTATATGTAGGTCCTGGAGTAGTTTTCGAACTTGTTTTCGCTTGGAACTTTTCAAGGTGGGAGTGTATAGGCATTGTGTATATGCTCCATAGTCGACCTCATCGTCACATTACATAAGACGAATTGAGGTCAAATGCGACATGATTGAGGTGTAAAACAAGTATTAATTCTTCATTACTGGTTGCAAACGTGATACCTGGTCCAAATTATGGTTGCCAAATTTTTAAGTCGGCAGACTAAAACAGATAGTCAAAGGTCAAAATCATTCATTCCATCATCACCATCGTCTTCAACTCTTTTATACGTCCCACTGTTGGGAACGGGTCTCTTCTCAGGCGATGGTTTTAGACGATAATCCTCCACGCTGCCTCAATGCGGGTTGGGAACTTTACACATTCTCTGAGGATTGTGAATCTTCTTGGACGTGCCATTTGGTGATGAAACCTGCACGTCAATTTCCATCACCGAAAAGCTCATGGTAAATTTGAAATCAAATTTGGCACATAAATTCCGAAAACCTCAGAGGTGTCAGTTGAATACGAACCCAAGGCTTCTGATTGAGAGGCGGTAGGTCAAACTATTAGATAACCACGGCATTTTTACGTCGATACTTGTTAAATTATTTCGATGAACAGCAGTATGATGAGAACATCGAGTATATAACCAGAAATAGAGACGAAATGTCATTTAATTTTTTTGAAAACTATTCTGCCATATATCATTACGATGACAACTGCGGTCCGATTGGCCAGCCCGAATTCGAAACAATTGACTGGTGACGTTAAATTGTTTCACTTCGAAACGACCAGTTTAACTTGAGCTTTGCTATATTGGACGTAAATAGCAATACATATTTAGTATTGAATTACCGATGAAATGTGATTCCGTTTGTTTTGTAATTAGATGTTTTGCTGTTTGTCCCACACCACCGTATAGTATACAGCACGCCATTGTTAGAGATATTATTTATTACAATAAATACAGAATACTTTTAGGAATATACGGAGACGTACACACAGGTCAGTTATTGGCGCTGTCTATATTTCAGTTGAAACGAAAGTTCATATTTACAAGTGTTGTATAACTGATGAGTTAGCAGGAATGCATGGCCCTTATTTTGTCTCTACTTTTGGTTATATACTAGATGGATGGGAACCATGCCCGACAGTGGCATGTATATGGATTATGATAATGATCAATACAGACTAAACGATGTACCTAGCGTAAATGTAAAACAAAATGTGCACCAAACCTGTAACAATACACAAATTATTGAACAATACCGATTTCGCTCACAATCGAGGGGGATGATCAGAATAATGGGATTTACCCAGCGAGATTATACCCGGATTATCTTTATACCCGGTACATTGTGTAAAAATTTACCCAGCAATATCCTGGTAAAAACATTCACATAAAATTAACCCGTATCAATTCTGTTGTAAGGTTAAAAGTTGCACAGTTGGGCGACGAGGGAATTTTCATTTTGTCCTGAATAAAAATATCCCATACGCTTTGCTTTATCATTGCGAAGCGACGACGGTGTAATTAGTTTTCGCAAAGCAACGCTTGTGGCCATATTCTGATATAAACTTGCATACAATTTTCATTTCAACTAACTTCTTTATATCGACTGAAATATTGTACTTTTTATTTCTTATGAAAATTAACTTAATTGCAATATAATTTTAGTATGTAAACGGCGCGTAGTAGAGACGTTGGACAAAGTTGAAAAATAACCCATTTTTTTTATTTCAAAAATTTTTAACTAATTCCAAATAAAGGAGGAGGTTTTCAATTCGATCGTGTTTTTTTTTGTTTGTATGTTACACGATTTCAATCATTCTTTTTTTTTTTGGAAGGCGAGTACCTCAACAGTAGTTCAATATGAACAAAATATTTCACTTTGAACTACTACTGTACATCATTACTTCAATATGAACAAAATATTCTACCATAAGGGTGGCAACTTGGGGTTGAATCCAGTTTACATTATTTCACCCACACTCCGTTAACTTGGCAAATAGATGTAATTCCACAAACTATTGAGTCGGTTTTTTCTTTATAAAAAATAGGTATATAATTATTTATTATTATTAACTGCTTCCGTGTCCGAACGGTTACCATGCCGGACTGCCACGCAGAGGTCCCAGGTTCGATTCCCGGGCCGGGAGAAATGTTGTATGGCCTACATTTATTTCTCTCGTGAGTTTGGGTATAATTTGTGGTTGTCTATGTGTGTGTCCATGGCACCAGCGACACTGGGTTTCCCTAGTGCGGGGCTATGTTGAGTGTGTGCGTTATTTATTTATTTATTATATTATTTATTTATTTTCCATTTGTTATTGATTTATTTACACACGTACATTCCACTTCTTGGCTCATTTCATAGTCAACTGTTTTGGCTTATGCGGGCAACTTAATATGTCGTCAATGAGTTTGAAGAACCAGTTTAATGACCGAAAGAGTCATTTGAAAAAAAAAACCCACTGTTACGTAAGTTCAGCCCTGGGAATGGAACTCAAACATATCGCAAGGGAAATCCCTCCTTATACAAAAATCATATTACGGAATAGGATCATTTATTATATATTGTCATCGAGTATATAACCCGAAATAGAGACGAAATGTTATTTAATTTGTTTTAAAACTATTCTGCCATATCTTTACTGTGATAACTGCGCTCCGATTGGCCAGTCCGAATTCGAAACAATTGACGAGTGTCGTCAATTGTTTCACTTCAAATCGACCACTTTGACTTGAGCTTTGTTATAATGGACGAGAATTGCAAAATTACATATTTAATATTTAATTACCGATGAAATTTGATTCCGTTTGTTTTGTAATAAGATGTTTTGATTCTTCTTTTTCCCACACCACAGAATTAACACCATTGTTAGATATATTATGTTTAATTACAATAAATACAGAATATTTTTGGAATATGCAGAGACGTACACACAGGTCAGTTGTTGGCGCTGTCTATATTTCAGTGCAAACGAGAGTTGATATTTATAAGTGATGTATCACTGAAGAGCTACCAGAGACGTATGGCCCTTATTTCGTCTCTATTTCTGGTTATATACTCGATGCTTATTATTTATATCAGAATTTTTGTGATTTACAATGCAACATCAATAAACAATATGACCGTACAACATAACAAATAATAGTTTTAATCGTGTTCCTAGTTTTTTGCTTTTGTAAGTACAGTTTCAACTATAATAAATATATTTTTTTAGATACAAATATTAGATAACATTACGTACGTTACTCATGAAGTAACTAAAGCATTTGTGTTATAGAAATCGGAAACAACGACGGCACCTCAAACACCCAGACTCGGGACAATATAGAAAAGTTAGTTTCTTTATTGATCCGGCCGGGGTTCAAACTCGGGACTAATAAATTAGTAACTGTTTCGTTTGGCCTAGGGACAGGTTTGCCATATTGACAACTAACGTCTAGTAGTGGAGAGGTATTTTAGATGAAGAATTTAACTGCCAGATAGTGACAAGACACAACGATGTCCAATAAAAATATTATAACTTCTTTCAAAGCAATTTTTCTTCTAAGAATTCAAGATTTTCTGTTGGATATAAAACATTTGAACATTACAAAGAAGTAATAAACATATTCGTGTGTAAACAACAATGGCGAACTACCATATAAATTTTTGTTGACATAATATGCATGCGTCTGTTTATGAAAAATATATGAAAATATGGAGTTTAAATTCCTGAACAAATTTGGTGTTAGGTTTATTTTGACAAGTCTGAAATTAAATATTCTATTTCGAAGTTTTCTGCTTTGAATGCTTTCACCATTGTTCTTTGTAATGCGCATTTTCGAAGTGTACATAGGTGCTATCTCTAAATAATATTTTGCTTAAGTGGTGTTTATGTCCATCATTAAAATCGGTTAAAAATAATTTTCAGCATAAATTCGAAAAAAAAACATCTATACTTACGTTACTGAATAACCAAAATAATAACTGCGTTACCAGTTCGTTGCTAATATCACCACATATTAAGGTGTGTTACAAAATTGCTCCGTAATAATTACCTTAGCCCACAATTGTTAGGCGCCTGGTTGCCAGTTCGACCCGCGCTAAAACCTACAAAATCATACTAAGAATATATCCTTCACAAATTGTAAAAAAGTTTGTAAATTTGTCTACAAATGCAGGAGACAATTTGAGCTGCTGCATACCAATATCACTAGGCAGGCCTGTCAAAGCGCCGGGGTGGTTAACCTTTACATATACTTAAATATTTATTAGTATTTGTTTAATAGATTATTTATTTATGATATCATGTAACGATTCAAAATTAGTCATTAGTCTCTTAGAGCTTTAAATCGCAAATATCTGAGGGATACTACCTCTGCGTACATCACCCTGACACATAAAGTT
Source organism: Hyposmocoma kahamanoa (assembly GCF_003589595.1). Classification (NCBI taxonomy): domain Eukaryota; kingdom Metazoa; phylum Arthropoda; class Insecta; order Lepidoptera; family Cosmopterigidae; genus Hyposmocoma; species Hyposmocoma kahamanoa. Next base: position 5,333,073 of record NW_020653337.1, read on the forward strand.
GACAAGTCCCATGTGCCGGCAGTTTCACCAGCGCCTTTACCTTTCAAACGGAACGCGGTGATTCTCACTTAATTGTATGGTGGCAGTACCTCTCTGGCCAAACTCTTTCTCGATGGGTTAAAGAATAGAATACGCTCGCTATTTTATACGTAGAACCGTGGTCTAGGGATTAATGGATCTGATCCTAATAAGCATGAAATGGGCTAGTCCAAAATTTGTTTGCACGTGAAATTATTTTAAAATAAACATAAATATGTTTACGCTTTTTTTTCATCTGGGTATGCAGATACCGCTGCCGTTCATTTATTACAATTCTAGTACACATCTTTCACCTCTCCAATATCCACGAAAGAGAAAGAAAATAAAATTATCTAAAAAAATACCACAATAACTATTTTAACAAAATTTTGTCGCTAAAGTATAAACCGCCTTTTCGCGAGGGCATTTCCGTGCCCCTAATAATGTTAAAGTTAAGTCCGTATTTTATGCGTAAGTCAATGTCGCAGGTATCACACTCATTCCCTCCTCGAACCTCTAAGATGTGGAATGCTCCTGAATATTATCTTTGCGCTGTGACATGGGGTTATTCAAAAAGCGAGTCAACAGGGCTCTCAAATGCTGGCAACGCATAGGCGCTCTTCTGAAGTAGCACATATTCACGGGCCACTGATGATGACCACGATGACTACTTCCCATCAAGTGACTCGTCTGCTCGTTTGCTTCTTATTTCACATAAAAGTAATAAAAATTAGATAGAATAATAGTAGTAATGCTACAAACTAGTATTTATAGTAAATTAAGTACGAGATTTTGTTCATTTGGTTTGACAATTAAGATTAAAACTACTACGTTCTACGTAATTTACGTTATAATCAAACAACATTTAACAGAATAGGGTTGCCTCCCATCTAGCAGGATTAGCAGTTGGTACTTGCATTTTTGGGGACCGCCGGTGAAAAATTGAAGCGTTCATTGTTTTAAATGTCGGTACGTGATGTCGGGGGTCGTAGGTTTAATTCCTGCCGTCACCCGCCGTTTGAGGGATAATTGTATTGTTATGTGAATAATTTTGTTTTTTTTTCTCTCACGTGCTTCTGCATTATTTAATTTTTTAATAAAAAATTTATGTGTTTTTCATAAAGGGAAACAGTTCCATATCTTCCTACATTAGTTTTGGTTATGCGGGAAGGGCTCTATAACCTGTGCGAGCTTGCATAGGGAACATCTAGGTCAGGTCCTAACCCCGGATCAGCACGTTTGCACGTACTTCATCCGGTTCTCTATAAGGCTAGTGACTTAAGTGAGCCGCCCCGGATGCACGTATAGCACCCTCCCTATTTTCCAGGTAGGCACCGGAGCTGTAGGCACACTCACTTCTCGTCGCGCTCCGAACGAGTAACGGTTGCCACCGCTGAGCCGCCGACTCTAAGCCAACTACCAAATCTCTTCATTGATGGCGGAGCTGTAAGGCACGCTCACTTTCTGACACCGGATGAACGGAGTCTCTCCAGTTCCCAATAACCTAAGCGACTGGAGGGACTGGAAGATATCTAGATCCTCTACTAGCTCTCCGGGCTAGTGCCGGAGATGCCAGTCGCAGTATCCTGCGACAATGTCCGGACATAGCTTCCAACTTAAAGGGCAACTCACGTGCCTCGCGCGTCTCCTCGCTTCAGGCCCTCAACTAGACCGCTACTAAGACGCCGCTGGCTGCTCACGAGTCAGACGCCCCGGACACATGCAACCGGGGCAGACAAATATGTCCGTCTCTGCAGCTAACCACAAACCCCAGCGAGTCCGTACCCAAATCCGGGTCCGCCAGAGACCAAAGACCGGATACGCAAAGGCGCATCATTGGCGGAGGGCTTGGCCCGGACGCCCGCTGTACCCTGGTCGTGCCGTCGAGCCCGCAGTCTCTCCGAAAAACCTTATCTCTCGGGTCGGTAGATAGGGACATAAAGGAAAAGTAGAAGTTAAGTCTACGGTGCTTAAGTATTTAATTTTTTTTAGTTCGTCCAGTAAAGTACTGCCACCTTACCTATTTATATATATTATTATATATATTATTATTAAAATGTGAGCGTTACGGCGTTCTGGCTTTGAAAGGTAAGGGTGCTGGTGAAATTACAGGCACATGAGACTTATCAACTTATGTCTCAGGGTAACAGGCGCAGTGACAGTGCACCTTAGATTTTTGCGATTTAAATCTTTGAGTAGCACTGCAACTTACCACCAAGCTCATGACTCATGACTTCTTCGTTCCGGTACTTGGATTCAAAAAAAAATTCATTCAAAATAATATAATAAAATAGTCAAGTTATTTTCACATCCCATCACTTAAGATGGAAGTCAAATGGGCACTTATGTTATCATTAAAAAAAAAAAAATATTTTTCTTCTAATTGCATGTCAAATAAACGATTTTTAATTTAAATTTATATTTTTAAATTTAACATTTGGATCAAACAAAAAACTTGGCAGCGTATTTTTAATGGGATTTTTTGAGTGTAATAAATATGTATGTGCAAGTACTGTATTAAAATTCCATATTAATACCTATCTACAACGACAATAATCAATAGAGCATCATTTATAAGGAAATGTAAACTTAGGTGTATACAGTACAAACTCCCCATTATCATACAGAAAATACAGCGTAAAAACGAAACATCTCCACACTCAACTTTTTTATCCAATTGCTCGCGTATAAATGCATCGGTAGTACAATAAAATCCATCACGAATCATATTATTGTGTTACCTATACAAAGTGATTGTCACTCGAGGCACATGGCGGCAGGGACGCGAGAGGCGGGGCTTATCTCACCACGCCCACAGAAAAACGCCACAGCGATAAGGTCGAAATCACTATGGAGATTCGAGAGATTTTCGGCTTTAGCGAACGCCAAAGCAACCGAACGCAGTGTGTTACTGGCTTAATACATACTCGTAGCCCGCGCCGGTCGCACGTTCCGCGACTATTCCAAATTCGAACTCGGTTTTCGAACATTCCATTTTTATTGTTTTCAATTTTACTTTTTTGTGTTATCAGTGTTAGATTTTTCTAACGTTGTCAATTTTTTTTTGCAATGCGTTAAGTTTTTTTTTGACTTCGGGAAAATGGAAGTTAGTGCGCTGCCACCGATGCCCCTGGACTTTTCCATGGTGAGGAGTGGAAGTGGATCTCCAGGAAACGGACTTCGAGAAGACTCTCCTAGACCAGTTACCAACAGCGCATTTAGGGTAGTTACGCCAAAAGGTATGAAATTTAATTTAAATATCATAAATCACAGTTTTATCCAACAAAAAATGTTAATTGGTACGTAGAGAAATTTCTTTATCATTTGTACATAATATATGTTTATAATATTATTTTGAGTACATAAACAGATTAAACAATATAATTTGTAATAAAGTTTGTTTCTTTGACTTAAAACTCTACATTTTCAGTTCCAAAGTGGAATCTAATAAGATTGTACTTTGATATTGTTTAAAAGTTTTTAATTTATTTGGATATTCTTAAGTAGGTACTTAAATTTATTTAACTTATTTAGTTAACGTAACTTTCCTTTGCTTTAAAATAACAAAAAGTTTAAATTACGGGAATTAAAAAAAAATTAAATAGGATTTAATGACATATGCAAATAAATATATTCGTCTGTAGTCGTTTACATTTGTTTTTGATTTATTTATAAATATTGTGAAACACCCTTTTGCTTGCACAAAAATAGAATTTGAGAATTAAGATTGGAGAATGGTAATCCAGCCGATGAAATATCTAAAAAAATTGTCAAACTGAATTAGAGCTCCCGAATTAGGCATTTTCTTTGTCCAACGCATTAGCAAGACATGCCAGCTTTTAGAGCATCACTCTTTGGCAACCCTAGCCTCCAATAATTAAGTTTTAATTTTACATTACCAGAATAAATATACATATTATATATTTTCTTTTCTTCTATATTACGAATATTTAGTGAGTTATTTTTGTTTAATATTTTAAGTAATTAAGTTGTATTCTTTTATTTGGTATCTTGAATCTATCAGCTACTTATTATTTAATTTTATTTACAATTACCCTCATTTAGTAACAAAAAATACTCTCCTAAAATCCATCAAATTGAGGCGAATAATAATAGGCTTAGATCACGTAATCAATACAGCTGTCAAAGGAAACTTAATTGTCGCCCTCCGACCCTCTGACAAATGACTCCTGACTGTCCATTATTGCGAAATAGTTTTATGCCCAAACGATTGGGGGCGAGTTGGAACTTTGTCAAATTATTGGTCGAACTAAATTTACAAAAAGGTATACCAAAATTAAAAATCAGAAGTCTGATTTTTTTTCAATTACGTTCAAAACAACCATTTATATTTGTTATTTGTAATAGATATTTTATTTTTAGACCAAATATATTTTAATGATATTTTTAAGCTATATATTTAAGCTACGTAAGTCTTACACGTTATTAAATAAAGCAAATAATATAATAAATCCTTCCCTTTATGTATAGCGACCGGACGTAAGTTACAATTTTGACAAAAAAAAACATTCAATTCAAAATTTCGTGTTCTATGTAGGTGTGAAAAAATTTGTTCTCGGCAAAATTATTAATTACGTATTTTAAAGGCCGAAATGCACATGTAATGGAAAAAAAATCCAGTTATAGGTACAAAATTTCATGCGAGATTACGCCTCGGGGTATCGGATTTTGGCAACGATTCTACTTTGTACAGCTAAAGTATATGTATAATGAGAACTCAAGTATCAATACAATGTTCCAACATAATAGCTCACAATTTTACATAAGGAAAGTATGGGTTCAAAATTAATTTTTGATTGGTCAAAGGATTCATCAAATTTCTGTTCGCCGACCCGCTCTAATAACACAAAGGAACTACACGGTAACACGATGGCAAGAAGTAACATAACGAAACTAAATAAAACTGAATCGTAACGTAACCGATGCGGTATTGTGTGAAATATTAATTTTCAATTTCCATCTGTGGTGCTGATGAGGGAATACTTCTTATTTATGATGCGCCGTTTGAATTTCAAGCAGGAGATTATTAGATTTTTTTTATTACGAGAATTTTTTGCGTATAGGTCTTGCTTGCTGTGATATTTCTTCCTCATGTCTGACTATAATAAGCATCTTAAGATAAATATCAATGCATTTTGGTACAAATTTGCGTTATATATAATATTTTGTAGCAGCACAGCTCCTTACAAAAGAGTTCCTCAAGGGAAGTACTACCACCTTACCTATTTCTGCAGCCAAATAGTAATGTGAACATTACTGCGTTTCGGTTTTGAAGGGTAGGTGTTGGTGAAATTACAAGAACATGGGACTTGCCAACCACAGACCACATAATGCCAACACATGTCTCAGAGTGACGGCTTGCAGTGGCAGACTCCTCAGATCTTTGTTCATCCCTTCACTTGATATCGTAAAAAACGTTGAAAATATAATAAAATTATATTCAAATGGGATTAAATATATTTACGTAACAGTAAATAAAGAAAAGAAAGAAAAACGAATTATGAAATATATTTGTGAAGAGAAAGCGCATAATGCCGTGCGGCGGCTGTAGCCATTTAAATATATGGGTAGATTAGATTTAAGAACCACTGCTAATTTTCTTTTGGATAATAAAGGAAAAAATATGTGACATAGAATAAAAACTTACCTAATTAAAGTTTGGAATTTTCGTCGAAGAAAGCATTCTGTGGCATCATGCCCTGGACACTGCTAACATTTAAAACAAAACTGATATTAATTACTGTGAACTAATGGAATTTCGAAACAATAATAATGTTTTAATGTTTACTTTTAAAAATTAAAACTGAATGCTTAATTTAAAAAAAAATTGAAATAAAATAAACATTTTTAACACAAGCCCTAAATAATCGTTGAAAATGTTTTGAAAAGGGCGCGAGGGTGAAAGCGTAGAGGGATCGCAGCGGATTAGTGTTATGACGTTATTGTCTACTCCAGGCCCAGCGGGGAAAGTGTTAACGGTTAATGCCCTTTTCGTGGTTACCGGGTCAGTTTTGTTAACAATGGCATGGAATAGGTTGATATGTTAAATGTAGGGGAAATTTATACGTTGATAGCTGTTAGATACGTTATAAAAAATATTTAATGAGGCTCTAAAATGTGATGAGGACCGATTTCAATTATTTTTTTTCTTAGAAATGAGGTGCCTCTGTAGTGGTCCTGTTTAAATTTGATGAAAATATTCCACCTCTGAGGGTAACAAATTAAGGGATGAATCTGGTTAATAGGATTTCATCCTCCTTTCCGTTAACCAATTTCAATAAAAGCTCTATCGATTTGTTTTTAATTTGATCAGAGTTTCCAAGCAGTCGAAATATATAAACCATATCAGAAAATAGCCTGAAATCTCACAATTACAAACCTATCAAAACAGACAGCAATTAATAATACAGAAGATAATCCGGATTGCTAATAATTTCTCCTCGAGACATCTGATCCCGGCGTAATCGGATTTGTCTGATCGAACACGGCCATTATTCGATTTGCCTTTATTTTTCCTACGCGCTGCGACATAGAGATGTTGATTTTAATAAGATACTGTTTACTATCCTTTTGATAAAATAACATATATTACATTTTTGTTAAATCCGAGTTATTTTTGTTAAAACATATCGCACTTCTCGCCGTTAACTACAGCATCTAATATTTTTTTAATAACCGTTTAAGATTTATAATTTATACAACTTTCAAAAGTGTACACTCTGCTTTAATCGTATGTCATCCTTATTATATGAATATAACTCATGCATTAGTAGAACGAGTTTGGTAACAGTTAAGCCTAACATACGTTTCTCTAAAAAAATTGCTTAATGGTAGTTGTGACATTTTGTCAGGAGATACGATATTATCACGGATCTTTTAATGCTTCCATGGCCGAACGGTTACCTTGCCGGACTGCTACGCAGAGGTCCCAGGTTCGATTCCCGGGCCGGGATAAATATTTGTATGGCCTACATTTATTTATCTCGTGAGTTTGGGTGTAATTTGTGGTTGTCTATGAGTGTGTTCATGGCACCCGCGACACAGGATTTTCCCTAGTGCGGGGGCTATGTTGAGTGTGTGCGTTTTCATTAGTGGACTGGTCCAATGTAATGATTTACACGAACGATTTTCTCTAATTGTAAATATCCAAGATACAAATAATGATATCCTTGTACAGTGAAGAACAAATGTTTTTTTTATATTTTGGACCGATCTTACTGGACGCAACATAGATCTGATAATAATAAGTGTGGTTATTAACCACCCAACAGGCTGAAAAATGAAAGAAAATCCTAGTAATAATAATGTTTATTGTTACAAAATAGGTATAAATAAATAATAAACAACTCACACACTCATAACCCCGCACCAGGGAAACCCTGTGTCGCGGGTCCTATGGACACATACATAGACAAACAATATAGACTAATTACACCCAAAGTCACGAGATAAATAAAAGTAAGCCATGCAAATATTTCTCCCGGTCTGGAAATCGAACCTGGGATCTCTACGTGACAGACCAACATGGCAACCGTTCAGCTACGGCGGCAGTTAAGTAAATTACAATATATCAAGTTCTTAGGTTTTCGTGATTGTTACGCATACGAAATGTAATTATTTTTAACTGACTTCAAAATAGTGGTCTTCATTCGACTGTATTTTTTTGTATGTGTTCCGCGATAACTTGCGGCGGCTTGAGAACGGCGGCTTGAGAACCAATTTTGATGAATCTTATTTTTTGTTGGATAGAGGGTACTCAGTATTGGTCCCATTTAAATTTGAAGAAAATATGCCATCTCTAAGGGTGGCTAACTAGAGGATGAATCCAGTTTCGCGCTCTTTTCGGTAACCAATTTCAATTAAATTTGGCGAATAGATGTGATTCGTTTTATAATATTAAGTAACTGGACGAACAATTCGTGTGCCTGGTGGTAAGCGACATGCCTATCCATAACAGTTGTTTTTCATAAAGTATAAGTGCGCATTTGACCTCCATCTCACCTGATGGAAAGTGACGATGAGGTCGACGATGGAGCATGCACACCTAAATAATGCCTATTCACTCTCACCTCGGAAAGACCCAAGTTATAACGTTCAGGAAATAAGTCTGCAGGCAGAGAATTCCACTCCATAGCCGTTCGCCATATAAATGTGGAAGCGTAACGCTTCGTGCGAATCTTTGGGATATCCACAACATAGGGGTGGATCCAAAGCCTACGCATAGTCTCCCGGTGATGGAAAGGGGAAGGCGGAATTAAATCGTGTAATTCCATCGCACACTCTCCGTGATATATTCTGTTTATACCGATAAGCAGGCAATTTTACGGCAGTGTTCAAGGCTCTGCAGCTTTGCCTCCACTAATTCCGAGTCATCTATAAGCCTCTTTGTTGCAATTGCAGTACCACTGAGAGCTTTTAATCGCAAAGATCTTAGGGGCACTGTCGCTGAGCTCGCCGTCTGAGACATAAGTTGACAATGTGTCTGTACTTTCACCTAATACACACTATTCGCACCACATAAGAAACCTGCAGGTCGAAGAAGGTTCAGAAACCTCGGAAAACGTGTGAAGTCTCCAACCCGCATTGAGCCAGCGACGTGGCGAACTAAGGCCTAAACCTTCGCCTGAAAAGAGACCCGTGTCAAGCAGTGGGTAACGGTGGCAAACGTACAAATGGGTTGTTGCTGACGATGATGAAGCTGTGCACATAATAAAAGATGTGTAGGTAACTATAATAAATAAAGAAAATGTCATTTTTTTTTTGGAGAAAATTAAAAAGCAAAAGAAAATTAGAAAAGATTTTACGCCAATTTTACACCTACACCAGTGATTTGGTCGACAGTGCAGGCCACTCCATCATCTCGGATGGTAATCTAATTTGTCCGCATTCGGCAACTAGACGTGCCCGTAAATGAATTACTGACGTCACGCGCTTCTCTATACCGTCTCTCGTACCTTTCCTGGCCGATTTATTTCTGACACGGCGAAAAGAGATTTTATGTCAGTTTCTTTTTTTAAAATATACAGTATTCCTGATATATGGAGCTATTTTGTTTGTGTACCGAAATTATTATCAAATAAAAAAAAATATGGCTGAAAAGCAATGGCTGGGTTGAAAAAAAAGTAACAGCCTCAGCAATTTGCTTTTTTTTTCAGCTTTACCTTGTATATAGCGTAAAAATACAAATGAAGTATATTCGTCCGTAGACACCGCAGTATGCAGTTTCTAATTAAACACATCGCACTGTTAGTACAATACTGTATTAACTCAAAAAGTGTATTTTCTCAGAATCGATGAAAAACGTATTACTCACTTCCCGGGAAAGATCATTAAAATTCATGTTTAAGTTATAGTTTGTTACAGACAATTTTTTGCTTGTCAAGTACATATAAAAATAAAAAGGAAAAAATTATTCAATATTTTCGAATAAGAACTGTTTTGGCCAGCACTGGCTCACATAAAGTGTGTCTCATTTTGAGACATCTTCTAATTGTTTCTTACAATATTCTAACGGCCGTTATATTGACGCGAAAAGAATCAAATTTCACGTCCAGTAATAGTAATAATTGAATTTCACTTATTTTGAGTTACAACACTATTGTAATAGCAATGCGAAACTATAATTAAAAAGGCACCTCAGTCACCCTAATCATACACTATTATATAACATATATTGTTGCATAAAAAGGTCAAAAGCTACACTGGACTGCGCCTTAAATCAGATGTCAAATTTCACACTTACTATGAGAGAGTTTATGGTGAACTAATATAAGAAAAGCTTTAAGTCACACATCACATATAAAAAGGAAAACAAAAATATACTACTACAGAAATTAGAAAATGTACAAGCTACAAATTACATAAAGAAGGGAACACAAAAGGATACGCTTTTATAGTTCCGTAACACTGCTAAATTAAAATAGTCGAATAAACTGACTTAAGGAGGTAACTAACAATAATAATAATTCAACATTGACTTACAAATAAATGGACGACGGGTCTAATACAAAAACCACGAAAAAAATGTCCCAAGTCAACCTATTCGAAATTTAAATTGTAATGTCAGCGCAGTATCGCGCTGTCAGTAGAACAAATGAAGACTAAAGCGGAGTGTCGCGCTCTGTATACGATTTTAGCGCCTTACAAGTGCGGACACTTTTTAGCGCGGACCCGACGTCCATATAATTGTAAGTCAATGTAATTCAATGTAAAAAAGCATTTTAGTCACAATATGGCTTCACAGTATTAATTGTCCAGCAAAAAGAAGGACTATGATCGAACAGCGTGGATCCTCAGCATATGCCAGCATACTGCCTCCGTGGCCGAACGGTTACCATACCGGACTGCCACGCAGAGGTCCCCGGGTTCGATTCCCGGGCCGGGAGAAATATTTGTATGGCCTACATTTATTTCTCTCGTGAGTTTGGGTGTAATTTGTGGTTGTCTATGTGTGTGTCCATGGCACCCGCGACCCAGGGTTTCCCTAGTGCGGGGCTATGTTGAGTGTGTGCGTTATTATTATTATTGTTATAGGAAACTAGGTATTTGTAAATGTATCCAGAAATACCTTAAGGCCTTGGGTAGTTGTTACATTTCGAACATTATAGTCGCCACTTCCGGTAGTCATATGAATATATGTATCCGTGGTTCACACCAACTGAAGAAATTACACAAAGCACACCGACAAATAGTACATCAGTTAACGTTTTCGGTCACTTCTAATTGCAATATCTTGATTTGTTTATTTATTCAAGCAAGAAAAGCCCGTCAGTTCTATGTCTAAAAAAAACACCAAACCAACACTTCTTTCAAAAACTTAACTTTTATAATTTCAATAAGTACCCGACTTAACCACAAAAAGGTACCAAACCAAAAAGACTAAAAAAAAGATGTTCATGCAGCGTATTATGCTACAATATGGATACTACAGAAATTCCAGTTAAAATTTTAAATTAGGTAGTTCTGGATTTGAGTAGTCTGTACTCTGTCCTGGTAACAGCATCAGATCAAGGCTAAAATTATTATTATTATGTCATCAGATTTCAAAAATATATCACAGTTCAAACCGACTGGACAAATTAATTTTATAACTGAGATCGTCATTGTAACTGGAATTATATAAAGAAAAGACCTCAAAAGTTCGTGGAAGTAATTCCACCAACTTAAATGCTATACATTACATAAAATATGGAATACACTTTGAATCAAATTTGTGTGGATTCTGTAGCCGTGTCGTCTTTCCATACATCTTTATCTAACACGTAGTCTTCAATTTTGTAATAAGAATAAGAATATGTTTATTGGCATCACAAACACACAGAAAAACAAAATACTTTACATATTTACATTTTTAAGAAAAGAACAAGATACTTATGCTAAATGAACCTTAAGTGTGTGTTAAATATTAACAAAAACATGCATTGTTAACGCGATGCCATGCTTGAAAACATTGTGAGTCATTACAGGTGGTCCCACACTAGGCTAAGCCTGTCCTGCGGCGACCTTCAATTTCTTAATTCCGGCATAGCGTTATACGTTGTGATACTCGTTACGTTTTCTACGATTATATTATACAAATAATAAGAACATTTCCATGAACAAATAATAGATGTAAATCTATTTGCTAAGTTTTATTGAAATCGGTTACCGGAAAGTGGGTGATACCGGATTCATTCCCTAGTTTGCCATCCTTGCAGGTGGAATATTTTCTTAGAGTTTGAATGGGACCAACAGTGAGGTACCCTCTCTCCAACAAACAATAATCATTAAAATCGATTCACAAATAGTAATCGCGTAACAGTCGGATTGAGAACCTCCTCCTTTATCGGTTAAGAAGAGCTAATGACCTTTAAACAGCTGAACGACTGGTTTAAATTTCATCAAACATAGCTAAGAATAGTATAGCATAGTTATACGATTATATTAAATTTGCCTAATGAACACGTTTTGAGATCAGCTCATTCGATTGGGATCTACGATGCTACAGACAGACACATGGATACATAAATAAGGGCTTCAAACTTACAACTCCCCTCTTTTTGAGTCGCGTCGGGGGTTACAAATCGTACAAGGCATATACAGGCAAATAGGAAAAAAATATCGAATGATGTTTTGAATGGAATCATTAATTGTGACCAAATCCAATAACGCATAAAAATCTGTGTTCCATTGTTATCCCAGGCACAGAAAAACAAAACTTTTTTACCTTACCTTACCACCTTGTCGTACAAATATATTATGTACTCCTGAATTTTCTATGCCGTTTTTATAATTAACGATTGCAATTCAACTGGTCTTCGTATTTTCAATGATTCTTTCTGTAAATTTAAATGTAAATTGCGTGTTCCCACAGTTTCATATTTTATTGTCATTGTGTTTGGTTTTACCTTTTACAAAATATGTTATTAACACAATTTCACTGTCACAAGAGCGGTAAATATCTTATAAACATATATTTCCCTTAAATTTCATTACATTAATGAATAATTTGGATTTATTTATATTTAAAGTTTTCATTTTATTATTTCTTTTACCATTTTACGATAATTTTAGTAATTGGAAGAAAAGCTCAAGCCTGGATAGGTACAAAATATGTACATTTTTTGATTACATATTTATAGAACACGAAGCATGATTATTTCGGGTAAATCTTGCTTATATCTACGGTTGATTGGTAGAGTATCTATTGAAATTTTAGTAATAACAGAACTGAATCTAATTTAACTATCTCGATATAACTCATTTGCAATCCAAATGGCAGTCTTACCTTTCAACTATCAATATAATTATTTTTATGATAAAAACATACACGTTTCCATATTATTTGGATTAAATGGTGTTGTATGGAATCAGTGATAGATAATGGGACCACGTCCTCAAAAGTCGGCTTACTGAGCAGAAAGATTGAGAGAATTTGTAAACGGTCAATGTACCAGATTTTTCCTTTTTTGAGGATTCTTACGAACACACTCTGACTGCAATGTTGTTGTATGGAATCAATGGTGTCGAGTAAACGGGACCGTAAACCTGCTATCAGGAAGCTGGTCCCATTTCCTTGACACTGTTGATTCATTAACACCGTTTCGTCTGTGTTCGAAGCAACCTGAAAAAGAATTTGAATCAACTACATTAAGGATTTTCTACCAATAGGACAACGGCAAGTAACAGAAATTACGCAACGTTTTACATTAAAGTTTCGTATCCCATTTTTACAGTGTATACCGAGTTATATCCATAAAAAGTATGCGATCTACCATTGAGTAATAATCTCAACGAGCAATATTATTTTTACTTCTAAAAATTACAGCATCGCAAAAGTTGTAATAAAAATTGCGCACGCACATGTTACGGGACAAAAAGAGGAATCGTGTCCTTGCCAGCGTCCGGCATCCGCTTCTCACAGCAAATCATGCGAAATTAATATTGCAATCCTTGTAATTCACATGTGGTACGATTTTATATGAACTCGGAAGACGTTGACATTTTATTTCTTTACTTCTGGAGAGACATACTTACTTGCAAATGCAATGTATGTATCATTCAATTGGACTCTGAAATGATAGCTTTATTTTTAATTTTAATAATATACTTAAAATATAAGAGTAAAAATATTTTTGTCCTCTAATTATCGCAACTTATTACAAGTTTCTAAAATACGAAAACAATGTTGTGTAAAGGGATAAATTCTACATAATATATCGTACTTTTGCTCATAATCTCATCCGATCGTTTGTGATCCGTATTTCCCGAAAGATATCTGGATATCTTTCGGGAAATACGGATATTTTAAATATATATATTTTAAATACGGAATACGTTAAAAAGTTCTACTTCTTAACTGTACGCATAATGAGCATAGAATCGAAAGGTTTTGGGCGATTTGATTGGACATCTACAGCATAAAGGTCAAATCGTTTATCGAGTTTGGTTGATGGTAATGGACAAGAACTTCTTCTTGGGTTTCCTCTCTTATCGAAGGTTGAACAACATTATTACTGACTTTAGAGGCTGCCGCTTAATCGGACGAGTTCGGTGCAAATGACCGTCCTAAGACGACTCACTATTTACACCAGGTAGCTTGCCGCCTTCGGCAGGCAAGCGAAGGTCGCCTGACGACTTGGTGTAAATACGCCATTAAGAGCGAAGTGGTATTGCAGCCGAACCGTTTCCTCGATTTTTTAACCAGGAGTGCCGCGTTGTAGCGACACTTCGTTTTCTGTTTTCTGTATTTTAGGTTTTAGGTTAGGAAGTAATTAATACTTATTATTCCTCATGACGTGGTCGAAGTATCTACGTTCATAAGGAACAGCGGGTTTTTAAATAATTTAATATCTGCTCCTTCGACAGTAGTAACAGACAGTACCCCAAAATGTGTCCTGAAAAATTCCGAAGGAAAGGCTAGTCGACAACAGTACACAAGCCTTGTGTAGTTTGCCTCCAAGATAATGTTGTTGTCAGTTATCTCTATATATCTAACCAAAATAAGCATTTCATACTAGAGCGAATTTAAGGTGGATAACGATTAAAAAGCTGATCCCATGTGTAGTACCTTCAGAATTTGAGAAAAATGCCCAAGTTTTACGCAGCTATTTTTGTAGCATCCGAAGCCGAGGTTGGCAGAACGATGTAAATATAAGCGCTAAAGATAATCGATTTTGGCACGGAAACCTCTCGAAAAGTCGGAGTTATTCGAAATAGACTCTATTTTCAGCCTGTGTATTCGAAGCTCTTGCCCTATACTCAGGTACGACCTCAAGGGTCAAAGGCCCAGTGTAAAGGGTAAAGGGCCTGGATGTTATGACTTAAGTACTGGAATTTGCAACGATCAATTGTCTCTCCGCAAATAGTCCGTGTACACTGCGTATTTGTACATAAAAATACTCATAAAATTCATAATATTCAAATTAGTATATAATGAATGAACTTTTAATGAAAATATTTTTATATTTCCAAAACATTTTACACAACCCATACATTAAATAATGAAGATCCAGGATATCCATTAAATTTACAACAAAATACGCTACAACACAGGGCCGTCATTAAGGCGTTAAATCTGCCAAAGAATCCAGAGCCGCCATTAGGCTAATGTGCCGCACGTGGCAGACGCGAAATCCCTTCCTCACAAAGGCGATTTGCCCAAATACATTATTAATGGCCCTTTACATGTGGTCTTCAACAACCGAATGATTAGCTGATTGCGAGATTTCAGTGTTATGAATGGGGACTTTTAGTGGGAGAAGAACGGCTTAGCAGTTTGATAATATTTCCCCGAATATACCATGAGATATTTGAATTGTTTCCTGACATTATGTGGCTAGAAATAAAATGCAACATGTTCATATAAGATTTACATGCATTCATAAGGGTTGAAAGGAAATAACTTCAAATTTCATCACCCAAAAAAATTATCTATTCCTTAAACACTATTTATTGACTGTGGGTCGTCGTTTGTCCGAGGTAGACATACTCGTCAACAACTGCGACAGCAGAAGTTCCCACTGTTATAGGGGTGGGTACGTCGTGGACATTCCACACAAGTTTCATCTTGTCCATGTTCAGTTTTAGACCCACCTGCTGGGAAACTCTATTGAGGTCATCATGCTTGGTGCCAAGATATTCCAACGATTCTAACATGACCACGGACAGTTTGCTTCAACTGTACCAAGCGCATGTGTATGGAGTACTGCTGCCACCTTTGGGATGGTTCTGCTACATACCAACTGGCCACTTTGGATTCAATTGACAACCGTGACAGGAGGTTTATAGCTGCAGAGCCTTGGACACCGTCGTAAAGTTGCCTGCTTATCGGTATTCTGCCGGATATATCACGGAGAGTGTGCGATGGAATTACACGATTAAATTCCGCTTCTCCTTTCCATCACCGGGGAACTAGGCGCAGGCTTGGGTTCCACTCCTATGGATATTCCAAAGATTCGCACGAAGCGTTATGCTTCCACATTTATATAGCGAACAGCTATGGAGTGGAATTCCCTGCCTGCAGACTTGTTCCCTGAACGGTATAACTTGAGCCTTTTGAAGGCGAGAGTGAATAGGCATTATTTGGGTTTGTATGCTCCATTGTCGACCTCACCGTCACTTTCCATCAGGTGAGATGGAGGTCCAATGCGCACTTATAATTTATAAAAAGAAAGTCAGCAAATCGAAGGTGAGTGATGTACTCGCCATTGATGTTGAAGCCGAGTTCTTTCCAGTCCAGTAAAATCAAGACATTTTCCAATTAACATATTGTATGCAAATATCCGATACTGTCGCTAGCTACAACTCTTACTGTAAGCTCATGGTAGACGCCGGTTGTTACCAATTTTAATCAAATGCGGTAAATGGATACGAATGAATAGGCTGTAGGGAAAGTGGGGCGATATTTTTAAATTGTCCAGGAAAGCATATTTTTACAGTTTTAGCAAAAAATCATTAAAAATCTTCAGCTTGACCAGGCTTGAATTCCCTGTTTCGGGAATAAGTTTTAAAATAAAAATATATAAAAAGGAAATAAAATCTTTCTGTAATTAGATATTAACGCATTACAATACACCACAACATTATTTACTGTTAAGTTTGACCTATATACAACTAATTTGTACTTTAAATATTGAGGCTTAGTTTTTAAGGTAGCATGTGATGTATACTGTTCTCACAATTACAATACTATATTTTTTTATTACAATGTTTAGGTGCAGCTTAGCTTTTTTATATTTCAACCGTCGACATGACTTGTAACACTTCTCTACAGTGGAAATGAAACTTTTATTTCGTATCTAATTCGCGTACGTTTGTTTTATCAAAGAAACCACCCAAATTATATGTTTTTTTATGAAACCCTGTGATGGGACGAACAAGCCGTGCGCCTGGTGGTAAGAGACACGCCTGCCCATAACAGTTGCAGTAACTGGCAGAGTTTTAAATCGCAAAGATCTGAGGGGCTCTGTCACTGCGTCAGTCATCCTTAGACGTAAGTTGACAAATCCCATGTAGGTACCTATAATTTCACCAGCACCCTTATATGTACTTCAAAACCGGAACGCAGTAATGTGAGCATCACCGCTTGGCAGTGAAATAGGCAAGGCAAGGCATTCGCAAGAAGCTCTATTACTAATTGCACGTTTTGTTTATAAGTTTACTAGTTTCTAAATCCGTTCGGTTTGTGAACTACAAAATTTAACGCAAAACCTATTTATACCTTATGTTAGTTTCTATATCTTGTCTTTTTTTATACCTCATACGAAGTGATAGGAACAAGTCGTGCGCCTGGTGGTAAGCACAGTTGCAGTGCCACGCAGTACTTTAAATCACAAAGATCTGAGGGGGCACTGCCACTGCGCCCGACACTCTGATACGTAAGTTGGCAAGTCCCACGTGCCTATAATTTCACTAGCACCTTTGCCGTTGTGAACGCATGTGAAAGGCTTAGTCCAGTGAAGTATTGCCACCTTACCTATTCTACCGGCAAGCAGTAATGTGAGCATTACTGTATTCCGGTTTTGAATTACGTATTCGTTCCGAATCCGAAATTACAAATCTAGAAAATTCGAACCCACTTTGGATGTCAGAGAAAATACGAGCATCGCATGTACACCTAGAGATAAAATGATCCCTGTGACATTTCGGACCGTCATTTCTCGAATTCGGAACTGATACTAATCGGACGTAGTGCGCATATGCTCTAAGGGTGCCGGTGTAACTACAGGCACAAAGGGTCTTGTCAACTTTAAGTCTCAAGATGACAGGCGCTATGTCAGTGCCCCTTACATCTTTGCGATTTAAAGCTTACCACCTCGTTCGTCCCGTTGCTTGACATAAAAATCCCAGTACATGCACCTAGACTAGGGTTGGCTGGAAGAGATCTCTTCTACAGATAAGCTCACCTTTGTATATGTCCTGTATAACTTGTGTTTCATGTATCTTTTCTTTGTGCAATAAAGAGTTATTATTTATATTTATGAAAATTAAATTTGTGTTTTTTTATGAAAAATAGTAACAAATATAGCATTAACACGAGGAATAAAAATAAACGGGCTGTTCTTGATAATTTGCGAAGTCATAAATTCATTTAATTGAGCAATGTATGCGCAACCAAATAAAATGCAATTTGATATTCAATATTTGCCATTTAGGGTAAAACCGGGGTATATGACCATAGTTTACTTCTATGTATATCTAAAACAAAATTTTAGATATTACATTGCAAATCATTATTTCTTATTAAACTTTGAACAATTAACTATTAATTATTTAACAGAAAAACAGAATAAATTGTCTTGAGACCAACTTCAAAACGACTTACGATTGGCCTACTCTTCCGAGGTGTCCAGATGTGATGACCATAGGACTATAGGTAAGGTAGCCAGTACTTATTTCTAGACTTAGATAGGTCTTTTACATGGTGTTTTGTTTTTTTAAGTCTTCTTTTTTCTTGTGACCGCATTTATAATACATGCGTCAAATTCAGCACAGTTTTCAGGAACCCAAAAGTGGCACACGACGCATTGGAGCCAGTCTTCAATAAGGCGGGTTTCATAGCAGCAGCAGAATTAATAGTTTCGGATCTAGTTTAGTAGCACTAGAGCTTCTTGTGAAAGAGTTCGTCCAGGGTAGTACTGCCTCCTTGCCTATTTCTGCCGCCAAGTAGCAATGCCAGCATTACTGCGTTTGAAGGGTAAGGATGCTGGTGAACTTACAGGTATACGGGACTTATCAACTTATGTCTCAGAGTGACGGGTGCTGTGGCAGTACCCTTCAGATCTTAACGATTTAAAACTCTGAGCGGCACTGCATCTGTTATGGACAGGCATATCACGTTTGTCGTCACATGATATGATAAAAAAAAGCATAGTTCTACTAACCCAGACACACTGGACGTAATACGATGTAATAAAATTACGAAACCAATTAAATCACATTTGAAATTGATGCGCCGGCGCCGTGAGAGCGATCTCGAATATTATTGCGGTCAATGCCGCGGATAGTGTTACCACTCTTGCACGAGGTCGTCATCCTGACTCCTGGTTGCTTAAATTCTATTTAGTTCAACACAACTAACTTTACTGTTACCGCCAATACAATTAGAAGACAAACAAACGTTGATAGAAATAGAATGAATGAATACGCCGCAACTTTCTTAAACTTTGATGAAAATAATATCCGACCGACTAAACGTACTGTCGTTCACTAAAATGTATAGTAACTTTTTTATTAAATAACATCAACTTTAAATTCAAAAGTCTAGTATACTTTGTCGCATCCTCCTCAATGCTGTACACCATCAAGGATTTCCTCATCTATCTGCCATTTCCATCATCAGATCAGAGGGTCTAGTCCCGTTATCTATAAAATATATATAGTAGCAGGTAAATACATAGAAAAAGTAAGAAAGTTTATAAATAGAAAATTTCATCGAGAGTCATACCCCGGGGCATAGTTCCCAGAAGTCTGGCAACAATTCCCCTTTGAATTGCTAAAATTATTCTTTGTCGGAAATAACTCCAGCCTTGTGATCACCGGAGGCTTCTATGCGGCGATCCGACAACTCATTCGGAAGAAGTTTCGCCTGTGGCCCCCAGGGATCCAGGGTTTCAACCGCAAAAGGCACAAAGCTGTAGCACTGAGCAAGGTTGGCGTATTTGAGCCTTTTGCGGTTCTCGGCCATTCGCATAATGCGTCTTTTAATTTAGTCGAGTATTAATTTTTTAACAGCAATTGTTTCGGATGGATGTAAGCCGGAGAATGGGAGATGATTCCCAGATCTAGGTTACTGTAACATTTTATTTTCATTCTAATTACACTTATACGTGAGGCGCACTATAAATTTCCGGAATAAATAAGAAAAAAATACTATAAATGGTCAGAAATGAATTTATTGTTTCTCAAAATATTCTCCGTTAGCGTTAATGCATTTTTATAGACAACCAATTTCTAAAACGACGCCACAATGTAAAAATAAGTGACAGTCAGATGAAACAAACTGTATTCTAAAGCCAAAGAGTTCCAATTTCAAATGTGGTAATTATTTTTTAAATATTGTTTGTGTAAGTGGCCAGTTCAGAAAACTTATAGTGCGCTCTATGTATACCTAGTATTATTATCATCGGTTTACAGGAAGCCGGTGAAATACATTCATTCATTCATCCTCTGATGTGACATCTGAAGAGGTAGAATTTTTCTTTAAATTTAAAAACGCCAATACGATAAAAACAGAAAACCAATGTCTTTTGAAATTCTCACAAGTTACCATAATCCTAGCAGGCCTTGCAAGTGTAGGAGCCTCCAAGCGATTCTCTACCATAAACAAGCCATACCTTGATGTTTTGTCTTTTGGACAATTGACAATCATTGCTTCTTAAAAACAGTCCCTCGAATTATTCCAACTACCACGTCACGGGTCCAATCAATTTTATGTCGGCAATGATTCATCCGATCATTAGTTAGACGCAAACCGCCGTTTGAAGTGACCGAATGTTTTGCAACCTACTGCCGCACAGGAAGACTCTAATAGGGTTAAGATTTAAAGCTTTGAGGTCAAGGGAGTTCGATAAGAGTGATTTGGAGGTATGACGTCATATGTCGAAATGGAAGGAATATAATAAGAACATTATTAAGAAATTAATGAAGAAGAAACCATACTGAGATATATATGAATTATCAGTGATCATATTTTGGAATATTGAAAGCTAAAAGATAAAGATAATAGATGAAATTATAAAAAAATGTCTCATTTCAATACATACCAGTTAAACATTTTTGGGAAGAATACTTTTTAATCAAGGACCATGTAATTATAAAAGTCTTTATTACGGTGTTAAAAAAGTTATATTTCAACTATGAAAACCATTTCCGTTACAAAAACTAAAGCAACAATTGCGTTCAATTGAAATTCTGCCCTGAGAAAACATTCAATCTCGCACAATTAACACCTCTTAACCCGCTCTGCTGTTCGCACGACAATCAGCAGGATTGTACGCAATAATCTACACTTCTTAAAACGGAGATAGACATATGCCACAGTCGTAAGAGTAAGGGAGACAAATACATGTATCTCAACTGCAAGTATTTTCAAAAATCTGAATATCTTAAACTCATCGGAGTTGTTTGGCAACGACTTAGCTCCACAGTTACACATGAAGTGTTTATGTATATAACTATACCAGTGCATAGGAAAATATGACAAATTTCAAATAAACTATTTTGTTGACTGTGGACAAGTACTGTGCCGAAATATAACACCGTATAACGAATTAGACTGTCCAAGAGAAGACAATACGATTGTAGATAGGGCAGAGTTAATTCCGAACCACAACAAATAAATAACCATCAACCAATGCAAGGCCATTAGCGATGCAGAATGGCGAAAAAAACATTCACACAGTGCTCTAGGCATTGATGATCCACGATTTAATTTACGGCTAGGAGCTAGATCAATTAAAGTGGCAGATGACAAGTTGTGACTAAGCATGCGTAGGATTCGGTCCGTGGGAACCGTACTACCGGACTTGTTTTGTCAATGAGCACTGACTAGCTATTAGACGATTGCTAGACGACATCTGACTCTGTGAATTGGGATTTTGTTTATGTTACACTCCCGGACATATAATTGGAGCGACCTTGCATTTTCAAAATTAAAAACCCTAAACTGAAACAATGTTTAATTGATCAAAAACAATGTGCAAGTTTGAAACTGGTATAGTAAACGTCATTTCTATAATTTCTCGTTGAAAATTTCAATTTGTGAAAGCGGGAAAAACTTTTTCTTCAATGATAACAATATTTTTGTATTCCAGCCCTTCGAGAATGAAAATGCAAGGTGATTCGAATTATGGGTTTTGCTTCTGCTGTAACATTATTATTAGTATAAACAGGCCGTCCCACGGCGATGCCACGCGAAGGGAAAATATCTTAAATACCGTAGATAGATAATTTTACTGAAAGAATATTTCGTTTTGATTTTAAAAGCAATTCGAACTGCGTTCAAATATTTTTAAATAATCGTATGTCTGAACCGGGAATCAAAGCGCCAAATGTGATAAAAAAAACACCTGTAATTTTTACTATACTGATCGAAAACCTGAATCATAAGGACTGTTTTCTTCTAAATAGAATAGCATCTTTTAAAAAAGGAAGATCATAAAATGTAACGATTAATATTTGTCAGAGTATAGTACAAAGTAAACCTCCGAAAAAGCTTCGATCTTGAACTCTAATTAAGATTCGCGAAATAAAGGAAACGAGTTGATTGATTCTCACGGACACTCAAAATGGCGACTGCGGGCGCAGTGTGGGAATTAACACAACTGGTGGAAATAAATGGAATTTTGCTTTGTCTTGGTGATAGACGTGAATATTGTTTTCGAAATCAAAATTTTCTTACATTTTGTTGAATGTGTTTATAAAAAGGATTAATAAAAGGCAGCGAATAACTAATTATAGTGTCTGATACGTTTATCATATAGCCGAAAATTGATATCCCGACGAGGTGACATAAACTGGCTTGAAGGAAGCGCCGACTTGACACAAATGGAGTTTTTTCCTTTGGGGCTAGTTTTTAGTTTCCGAGGGTGCAAGTCCCACCGGGTCGAAGACATTTTTCTGTGTGTTCGGGCTTTATATTAATATTATATATTACAACAAAAGTAGTGGAGTTATCGCACAAAATAAATCTCAATAATATACGTTTAATATAGTAAATTAATACGAAAATTAATAGCTTTGACAGGCTTCTATATTACCTAGTTATTATAATAAGTATTTATTACATTAACGTTATATGGAAATCTTTTCCAATAATCCTTCCTTAAATAATCTTTTTCCAAAAATGTTACAAGTAAATATAGGTATCTGTTATTTACTTGTAACAACTGTATTTATAGGATGGTTGCAATAAACGAATTTGTATTCCAATTCTAAAAAATATTTACAAAACACGACGTTGCACGTATACCAATTTATTATACGTAGATTTCATAAGGATTATCTGTATACAATTCAAACGAGGGATAATACATATACATCAAGGTGTCGCGGTTCAGTTTATCAATCTTACTTATAACTACTTATAAAATTAGGTCTAAATTTGTAGCTATCGCTTTCACTTTCCATTACATTATCAAAATTATCATTTTAAATTTTTATTGAATTGATATTCAATTATTTTTTTGTGAAATGAATCCACTAGTTTGTTATAATTATTAATACAAAGATCGAATACTCAGAAATAATTCCTTCGATCCGGCCGGATTCGAACCGACGTCTTCTAGCATACCATGCCAGACGTTATACCAACTAAGCCCCGGAACGAACCAGCGGACCTCACGAATTTTCTTATGTTCTAGCGTCGTAACTTTGTATTTGGGTTTTCAACGACTTTTTAGCCGGTTCGAAGCCGGCCGGATAGAAGGATTTTTTTCTGGGTGTTCGATCTTTGTATTAATAATTATAACAAAATTATCATTGTTATTACATTTCTCAATTTCAAATAGCTACATTACGAATACGTTTGCGATAACATCGACTGTTGACGTCGTAGTAACCTTAATTAACTCGACTTACTTTTCATAGGTGAACAATTACGTTTGAAATCGTCAGATAATCTAGAACTCATTCGTAAGGCTGATTCCCCCGAGAATAATGAGTAACCAACTCTAGGGTTTGCTCTTCGTAAATGTTTATTTATCATTTACAATATCTAATTCAAGGATTTTTGTCATCCAAGCGCTCAAAGGTTTTATAATAAATTAGTTTTCGACCTCACTAGCTCGAAAAGGCTGTCTTTCTCATTACAAATCTGCGCGCAAAAACGTTTTTTGCACGCTGGCGCGGAAAAGGTTTTTGCAATTCGAACTTGATTATGGAATGTGGTGCACCTAACTTTTTCTTTCGATGAAAAAAACATAATGACACGTTCAACTATACGCGATATACGCGACTTGTCGTTCATTACTTATTTATGTAGTAGAAAGCCGTTGGTATATTTTATTCTTATTATTGTTGACATTAAATTGACAATGATAACTAAATTACAAATTTTGAATATAAAACGAAAACCTATTTAACAAGCGCATGATTGCCTCTTAAGTTTGTCCATAACACCCAGTTTCTTCATCACGTATTAATGTTATGCATAATATGGTTTTTTTGTGAACTTAAAATTCTTAACATAAATTACATTTTCGTAAATGCAAAATACACAAGTGTAAGAGTGTTTTTTTTAACTTCTTTCTCAACGCCTCACTAGATTCCAAATTTCCCTAACCGCAAATTTTTGCAGGATAAGTATATTCTATTAATATCCGCAGAATTACCCCAAAGCAAAATGCCATATGTTATTAAACTGTGAAAGTAGGTGCACGTTTGTAGTAAAATACTTTCAGTGCCGTTCTAAGCGTCTCCTATTCCTCTTACAATTACTTTGCTTAAAAATGGACTCATTGCCCTAGAATAAATGTTCAGTTCATGTTAAACGTAAACAGCGTGATCTTGCCTGCCAAAGAAGCTACTTATATTGGTGACAAGCAGTCTACCTCCTTATCTCTAAAACACTGATCCTCTGTTCTTAATAGCATAAATGTTGCTTTCATTTTTTATTCGCGCATGTTAAGGTTAGGTCACTGCTTCCTGCCTTCAGATTACCAGTGTTAGGTATTTTATGTTTGTCACTAATCTTGTCGCTAATTAAAATTTGTTAAACAATGCTCGTTATGAGGTTTACATTGTGTGGTGGATATTAGTTGCTTATTATTTTCCTCATGAACTAGTTTCTTTACCGATATGATTTTTGTATAGGCAAATTTTTTTGAGGATTTTTAAAATGGACTTGATAATTATATGTGTTTTCTTTTTATATGTTCGTAATTAAGTCATGAAGGGCTTACTTCTGGAGTCACTGGATTGATTAAATTTTCCATAATAAATTAATCATGACATGTCTCAGTCTGATGAGATAATATTGATGAATTACACTTACTTGTTTCCCAATCATTTGTTTCAAACACTCCAATATCAAAACAGCAGGTGTAGACACCAAACCAATACTGCAAATTGATATTCTGTCTATTGATTTCCGTTCAGAATTCTCTAGATTGTCCACCGTCAGAGGTCCGTTGTATGCAATAATCGTGCTACTGTATAAATGGCCACCCAAGAGTCGAGTAACGTGACACCGGGATTAGGAACACGCGTCTAAGGAGTAGCTTATAATAAATGTGTTTTTTTTACACGCCAATCTGTATAAACTGTGATAAGGACTTAAAGGAAGATTTTCGGGAAGCTTACTGTAGTTCAGCATTAAGTAACTTTCTTCAAGATAAAAACACGTGGACAAAATGCAAACCACCATATTTTTTATGTTTTGTGTTTATAATTGTCATACCTGGTGGACGACTTTACTATCTCAGTCAGCCGTGACCACGAGACCTGCTAAGGGCCCCAAATGTTGGTTTCTTTGAAAAAACAAATATACGTGACTTGGATTCAAAACATAGTGTCATCTCCTAAAGTGTCTTGACTTTAATAGAAACTAAATAAGTTCTTAGACACATTTTAGACATTATTACGTAGCAGATTAACGGTAAAAGACTAGATCGTATTTCAGAGGTAGTGTCAGAAATGTATCTCACATCAAAGGAAGCAAATAAATCTATATGTAGAAAAATATGATATAATTTATTGAGAAACATGGATGTCTTCCAATTTAGATATATAATTTTACTGGAATTAATTACGCAATATTCACCGTCGCACCAAAAAGCTGAATCCATAAAATGCCCTCTCCATACCATTGTCCATTGAATTCATGACTGACCGATTTGACGCTAATAATGAATGAGCGAACCACTAGTAAAATGCTTTATTGTCTTAAACGCAATTGATGAAGACAACTGTTGAAGCGGTGGCTTTCATGTCGATAAGTTGCTATCGTGTTTGTTGGTGGCACTTTATCTTTCGAATTCCTCTTGCATCATGATACATTTTTTCTTTGCAGTTTTGTGATATTTAATGTTTTTATGTTCTTAACTTGATAATAGAAATCCAAAAAATGTGTAATAGCTTAGGTAATATTCATTCATGGACATATTTAGAGAAACGTTAATAAATGGTTGAATTACATATACCACAAAGTTTATTTTTAAAAAAGATGACTCGTCGAATTAATCGTCTTTTGATTTCGATTTAACGTTCCGGTATACGGCTAGTGGTTCTTATGAACGTTGTTATCATGATTCAGCTGTTTTAGCGTTCCTCTAAATATGTACATGAGTACATTTCTTCTTCCGTTTAAGAGCTCTGCTCTTATCGTTGTTACGGCACCTATGTCCTTTGCTATTTTACAAAATTTCAATTACGTGATTGAGATTACGTTAAAATCTCAAAAGAATTTCCCATTTGCCAACTGTTTAAAAATTTTATATTATTGTATTATTTAACCAATACAAAATATAATTGATTTACCAGACAAGTGACTTACTCCACACGAACCACTAACGTTAGAACTTTGACATTGATAAATTTAATTACGTCACTTTATAACGATAACATTTCTAAGAAGTTGAATTAAGAGAAACAAATATTATCAACGTTGATTCCGGTAGCAAGATATCGTGGAAGCTAAATTAATATTAACTTTATTGTTTTATTGCGACAATCGACGTACTTAACTTTGTTTGTTTAAAATAAACGACGCATCGAAAAGTAAACTATACAGCATTATAGTAATATTGCAGAACAAAATATAATATGCACCTGTTTTCTATCTCTCTTTGATTATCTATAATCAAAGAGAGATAGAAAACGGGTGCATCTGTATACAGTAACGACATACGAGTAAGCCATATCAAATAAACGAATGATGATTTTTCATTCCCCCGGTAAAAATGTGTAGCTGGTAATGCACTTAACAAAATTGGCATCAAGTTCTTATGTAAAATCCTTATAAATGTGATGTCGTACAAACGGATCTAGGAAAGATCTAGATATAGCGTTACTCCGGGAGAACCAACAAATGGAAGAAGAAAATTGACTTGGTAACCCTTTTTGTTACCACAACCGATAGCACTTGACAATGGGGTCAATAGCTGCAACTTAATATTAAGGAAGACACTACTGTCTATTTTATGGAATTATCTTTGTCACTTTCTACAACTGCAATGGAAGGAGATACGTAATAGTAATAATAAAATGTTTGTCTTCTCTATATAATAACACTATAACCACAGCATTACTTAACCTGTAGTATATCTTATTGTGGAAGACACGAATGCAGTTCCAAGATAAGTCAGACTTTAAGGTCCGATCGCCTCAGTTCATTAGCCCACTAACTTATAAAGATCCTACTCTATTCATCGCAATGATTATACAGGAATAGCAATAGCGGATTAGGACGCGATATTGGAAATTGTGCAATTGACAGACCACATACGGCCACAACAGATGATTCATTTGATGTTTGAGAGGGTGCTGCCGGTGTAGAGCTTGCGATGCCTGCTGTCAATTATAAAGACAATCACGATGTGATGGTAGATAATTGTCATATTAATTATGTGGTAAACGGAAACGGAAGTAACTCACTTACTGAATGTTTATTAAAGCAAATTTCATTTACAGTTCTTTCAAGATCTATCAGTAGTGTTTAAATATTTATAACGTGAATACTGACGTATTCTGTTTAAGAACAAAAACACTAGGTACTCCTAGCTAAAGAGCTTTCAGTTCTTTTCGTTGAAGTCAGCAATGTAAAGGTGCACAGCTACTTCTGTCAAAGAAAACCATTGCTAGCCTTCAACCTTTGATGAACATTTTATTTTCTATCTTAGGCATATTCCACATATTGTCTCCTCTACTTCGTGTAAGAACGTTGTGTAGTCGTATACCAAAAGTTCATGACCACTTACTTTTAAAGGTGTCTGTTTTATAAATAAATAACGCACTTACTCATAGCCACGCACTATGGAAACCCTATATCGTGGGTGCCATGGATACACACATATACAACCACAAACCATACCCAAACCACTAGAAAAATAAATGTAGGAATTGATCTCGGCATCTCTGCGTGCCAGATCGGCATGGTAACCGGTCGCCCTTGACCTCCTTCCTGACAAGTATTTTTCATTTGATGCAAAGGGACAGTTTTGTCTTTTTGCATTATATCTGTAATGATCATAATAATATACCCAAACATCATCTCTTTAATATCATAATGTCTACTGAAGCATCGAATTTAACATTGGAGGTAATATGCCCAGTATACAAGAACAATTTATAATAATTCTTATTCTAGATCGAATTCAGTACCTTCTTATTTACCATCCTGTGGCCTACCCGATACGTTGTGTGAAAATTACATTTTTTTTTTATTTACTTGACTATTTCTCCATTATAATTTGTTTTATTCGTTACATCAAACATAATAATAAAAATCGTAGCAAATCCTTTACTAATGCGTCTGAGTCTTCAATTTGAACTTATAATATTAAAGTGACGGTCAGTAAATCCCAGTTAAATTTCGACTTGTAAGAATCAGCACGCGACATTTATGTAATGGTCCAAGCGAACTATTACGTCGAAGAACTAAATTCTTTTAATTTATCTATATTATCTGTCTAGACGATTAGATAATTATTGGTTGAAATTATAACTACACATGACTTCAACTAAGTATTAGTTCCTGATTTTGTAAACGATGTGTTTTATTGACCACATTATTTTTCCCTTTTAATGAGTATTATTATTCGATTTATTTCCTGTTAGCTGATTTTTATATGATTTTGACGCCATTGTAATAGAGTTATATTTATAAAATGCATTTGTTTTTCAGTCTATTTCACATAAAAGAAAACAAAAACATTATTATAATTATATATTGTAAACCCTACACTGCTTGCTCCTTCTTCCAATCGTCCATGACCAAGTGCAGGCTACGCCCAGTAAATTGCCACCATGAATATGATTCGTGTCCTGCATCGTACCGTTACATCATCCCCTTTAGCACGAAAGGACGTTCGTTACAATTTTGACGCAAACATTTTATGTACATAGTTCGTCTGAGTGTTTTATATTCTGTGCTATAATGATTTATATATTCCATCGCCAAAATTGTAAGTATGCCTATTATTATTATTATTATTGCTTACTTACTTACTCCGCTGGCTCAGCGACCCAAAGTGTGTCTGGGACTCTGAAATGAGATGTTGCTACTTTCTTCAGTCCTGTGCAATCTCTCGCCAATTGATGGCTTGTAGTTCGTGCAAGTCCAACTCCACGGCATCGCTCCAGCGACATCTGCGATGATTTGTGTCCGTCTTGTAGGTACTCCCGCTTTCTCTCGTGACTTATCTCCATCTTGACCACAGGAAGCGGTGATACAATTGGCGTTGTCAGCGGCAATTTAGTGATGGTCCCGCGCCCGGACGCGGGTCATTGATTCCCGCGTGGCGCCATTCGGATCGCCTTTTGTTTTTAACTTTTTTATACCGTGTACTATCTGAGTCATCCATTGGATGGAAGGCGTTTCCATATTCCAGAGCATTTTGAATTTGGCTAAATGTCAGGTCAGTTACACTGGAAACCGACTAGGTAACCCAAAAGTCACGTTGTCCCTTGTTTTGTTTGTGTCTCTAATAGTCGCATTGCCACTTTTTCCTTTCTTTACTTTACGCTCTTCCATTTCATCTGTCTCTTATTTTATTCCTTTCTTAGATAAAACTGTAACTCAAACCAATCTATTTGTCCCCTCTGGATGCATACTTGATATTAGCATGTCGGCGTCCGCCGTTGTGGCGCCACCGAATCGCTCTCTTCCTCTGGACAGCACTGATTGCCCTTGCGCATTGCGCTTATCGTCCTTATCCTGTTTCGAGATGTCTTACGTCCTGTGGGATTATAGATTATTGTACCACATAATATGCAGTTTTTAACAGCGTTTTTGCAAAAAAGTTCAATGTTATAAAAGTTTAAATATAATCTTTGCCATGATCTTATTCTTAACGCTTAATATTAACCAGTTCTACAAGAATTGAGAATGATGAAATGAATTGATTTGAGTCAATCATATGACGCAATCCATTGAATCGACTTAACTGTATGTAGGACATTCCCTTTTACAGGCCAAAAATAAGACGTATTCGCATAAAATCAATTTATTTCATAACGGTATTACATGCAATAGAATTGATAAATGTAATTAAATAACAATCCATCATGGTAACTAGAGCTGTGATTATTAAATACAATTTGTGATAATTTTTATCTTGTTTGAGTCCATGTCTAATCACTAGTTTTTGTTTCAACTGGTCAAGAACATATCGTACACGAATACTATGTTTTCTGTGCTTTATAGACATTACTAGGGTATGACATTTTTAAATACACTGATATAATGCTGACTTTTGGCTGCAAGCACCCTCGCGGTGAGTAGAGTTCAGTTCGATTCCCGGCAGAACCATTTTGGACATGAACTTTTTATAAATTACTTCTGGTTTGGGGTGTTCTGATATTCATAGAGCTGGGAATTTTTCTTAATTGAGAACAGGTAATCAGTGCGGTAACGGCTTTTGGGAAAATGGATTTGGATTATGTTTTATGGATAAGCCACAGGCTTTGAAGTTCATTTTTCAAATCTTTGCTAAATAACTTATTGGTATATTATGTTCTATCAAATTTTATTTGAAACTTACCACAATATTTTTGCTGAAACGCTGACAGGTGCTTGATGATACCAGGCTCATTAGTTTCAAGTAAGTTTTAGCAACCAATAATATTTAACACTTTAGACCGATTGGTCTCTCATCTACGTTAATCAACGTAGAGATGTCAAAGCAACTAAATCCTATTGGTTATTGACACTCGGCACTTCTCTACTAGGCTTTGGTAGGCAATAGTCCGAGATGCATGCATTCCAGCCACATACGAAATTATTGCTATATCTTCTAAAACTGTATTCCAATCGGCATCTCTTTTACAAGTAGCTTTATTATTAATTACTATAATAAAGGCACATTTTTTATGATACGGTGGGACAGGATGAACAAGTCGTATGACTGGTAGTAAGCAACACGCTTATCCATAACAGTTGTAATGTCACTCAGGGCTTTAAACCGCAAAGACCACCGTCCAGTCCTGTCACCCTAAGATATAAGTTGACAACTTTAATGTGGCTGTAATTTCACCAGCACTCTTGCCCTTCAAAAGCGGAACTAAATAATGTGAGCATTATTGCTTGGCGGCAAAAATGGGTGGCAGTACTTCCCTGGACGAACTTTTTTCAAAGGAGCTCTACTGCTACTAACATATGAAATGTACAAAATGTTGAGAATCTTTTTATTTTTCGAATTCAAAAATTTAAGTTAAAAAAAGTTAGGGGAAAGGTGTACGAGATGATCGTTGGAGGTAAGATGATCCTTTTCAATTGTAGTGAAACTAGTAACGTCATCTAGATATTTTCTTCAGTAAAATGTAGGCCTCATTGTGCCCTCTCATCAGTCAATTCGTAATAGCGATGTGAGTGACGAGTTTGATCTAAGGTAAAGTTGATTAAAAGCTTAGGCAACTTCCATTCTAAGCAATCAATTGCTACGATTTTTGTGTTGGTGGCTTTGTATAATGCTCTATTTACTTTTTTAATGGCGTGTTAACAGCAGACAGCATACAGGTTATTTTGCCGAACAAAAAATAAAAATAAGTAAATTGGGGCAAGATGATTATGGTTTTGGTGTACGAGATGATCCGTGGGGATCATCTTGTACTGTGTATATTGTTAATGGACTATATTTAATTTGTATGTTTTTCTGAGTACTGAAACCTCTTAATTAAATAGCTTGCAATACGAATAAAATAGTAGAAGACTGGATTTCGTTTACATGATCGGTCTCGATTAATAACAAATATAAATGCTTTTTCTTCTTTTAGACCAGGCCGCGTAATTGTAAAAGACAAAACCATTCGTGGTGGGTGATCGGAAGACTATGATCTAAAGAACTAGAGGCGTATAAAGTAGGACGCCACATAGATCGGCAAGTAAATAGTTAGCAGTAGGTACGCGTTATGTCATTAAAAAGACGGGCTAAAGGTGAAAATAAAGGGTCTGTCAGTTCAATGAAATATTTAGGTGAAAAAAAAACTGTTTTCATCAGATGTGTTAAACAGGAAATCGAGCTCGTAAAGTGCATTAAAGAAATGGAAATGTGGATGGATATCAACTTGCCATAAAAAACAATATCGCCCATCCTTAGGTACCTGTAAGATATAAACTAATTAGGATTATTTGTTCTCGAAGTTCCGTAACTGTTGTTTCATATATCTAGATTATATAAGTGAGGACTTTGTTAAGTCTAAAAAGTTGTTGTTTTCATTTGTTTCTACCAAAACCAAGAAATTTTCCTAAATAGAGATTTGCCCATACGCTTAGAATCATCTTGAACATCCCGGTGTCCAAGACGATCCTTTAGTACGGTTTTAAAAATATTCAAATATAATAATGAAAGATCAAAAAATAAAACGTTTTTAGTAAGACATGTATTTACTATTAAATCTATTTAGATAAATTTTCCATCATTCAACGCTTTTACATCTGTTTTAAGCTGAATATCTTTTAAACTACCACCATTCTCCCTTAAGGGGATCTTCTGGTACACCTTTCCCCTACTTGTTAACGTATTCACCAGAAATATAGTGTCTTCTTTTTGTTGCATCCTGTTTATTTGTCCATGAACAAGTACAACGATGTCAGTAACTAAAAGTTTCTTAATAATTTTAAAACAAATCGTTCATTATAGGTTCCTTTAATCTAATTATAATAGTAGGATTAATAAACAATTGATCAAGCTTACATAAATCACTACTCAAGACACTAATGCGCGTCGTGATCGAATATGTGCTGTAATTTTTAGGTAGTTCTTCAACAATCTAAAACACAGTCGCAATAAAATTGTAGCTTCTTGTACAATTTTTCTATATGAGTTCTAAAATATCGAATCACTCAATTATTCATTCATTCAAAGTTTTATCCAGTAAAACACATATCGGTGATACATATGACGTACAAAGTAATATTTACTTCAGTTAATTAAAAACTTGTAATCAATTAATTTTTGTCTATAATGTCGAAGTTGTTCAGGATCATATCGAGGATGTTATGCTCGATTATTTCAGAATTCGATATTTTACAATTCGTATTTTATATGTCATCATCATCACCATCAAGCAGTCTCTACTCCATCCGTCTTCGGATATAGGCCTCCATATCTCTCCATTTACGTCGCTCCCGTGTCACATGCATCCAGTTGCGGCTCGAAAATTTTAATGTCATCCACCCAACGAAGTGGCGGACGACCTCAGCCGCGCGTGTTGGCCCATGGTCGCCACTCCATGATCCTCCTTGTCCACTGATCTGAATCCATCCTAGCTATGTGTCTTGCCCATTTCCATTTCATCGTCTCAATTCTGCGTACAAGGTCCCCGATTTTAGTTATCCATCGATTATTCGGTATCCGATCGAGCAGTGTCATTCCTAATATTGTTCTTTCCATTGCCTTCTGTGCGATTCGTAAGTTTTCTGCATCATCATCATCAACCTATTGTAAACCACTGCTGAACATAGACATTCCCCGATATGTGCCATTTTACCCAGTCTTTCGCAGATCGTCACTTCATTCCATTTTGTAAGTACAAAGTGAAATTAAAATTTGTAAGTAAATAGACATACATAGCTTATGAAGATTTAAAAGCGTTATATATTTTTGAGTATTAAGAAATGTTGTCCATTTTTTTATGATACGAAGCAACGGGATGAACAAGTCGCCTGTCCGTAACAGTTACAGTGCCACTCAGACCTTTAAATCGCAAAGATCTGAGAGGCATTGCCACTGCACCCGTCACCCTGAGGTATAAATTGACAAATCCCATGGACCTGTAATTTCACCTATATTTTGAATAAATATACGTAGAGGAGCCCCGTGCCCAACAGTCGAATGCACATGGATGGACAAAGTTATTGGATCCAGGTCTGTAAAGTAAAATTTAAATATTTTTATCAAGTGAGTGATTCAAATGACTGAGTGAAATCAAGCTGTGAATGATGACGATGATGAGTGATTCAAAAATCACTCACAGCCAAATTATGATTATGATTGATGTAGTTCAACGGCATTGCAATGATACAATTTTAGAGGGGAATGTGGGGGTATAATAATAGCATTATCATCGGTCTTATGCCTTAGTGGTGGGAGTGCCAACCGATCATCTGTCGAACTTCATGAGAGAGGAGTTTTGACCGAAGGGTATCGTATACTGGGGATTCCGAGGCCGGTTACCTGACACCAGATTGCGTGACATGTTAATATCATGATATGCATATATTTTTATACAGCATTGTATGTCTTAACAGAGGACATTGAATATATTCAGGGATGCCCATCCATCTGACTGAAATAGCACAGCGCCAACAACTAACCTGTGTGTACGCCTCCGTATATCCCAAAAATATTCTGCATTTATTGTAATAAAGATAATATCTCTAACAATGGGGGCTGTTTTATTCGGTGGTGTGGGAAAAACTGCAAAATATCTAATTACAAAACAAACGGAATCACATTTCATCGGTGATTAATATTAAATATGTAATTTTTCAGTTCTCGTCCATTATAGCAAAGCTCAAGTTAAAGTGGACGATTTAAGTGAAACAATTGTTTTGAATTCGGGTTGGACAATTGTCACCGTAAGCGCAGTTGTCACCGTAACGATTTGGCAGAATAGTTATCAAACAAATTAAATAACATTTCGTGTCTATTTCTGGTTAAATACTCGATGACAGAGTATCATCATCATACCTGCTCTATAGCACGTAATACCTGTACTATACTATATAATATAATCCAAAAAATATTTAGTGTGCAACCATATTGAGTTATTTCGTTTGTCTACAGGTGTATCAGCTAGTGAAGCCTTGCGGAGCGGGCTCTGCCAGTCGCTGTGGGGCGCTTCCGCCAGTCGCGCAGAGCCTCTACTGGCTTCGCCACCTCCTCAAAACCATGACTCCTATCTTGTCAGGGGTAAGACTACCGATCAAATTATATTGCATGAAAGCGTATCGAGTCGCCATTTTTGAAAAAATACTGGCATTGTTGCTCAAGATAATCACAAAAAGTTCAAAAATTATTATAATATTTCTATCGCTCCTACTTACTATTTCAAAAATACATACGTTCTTCCATTTCCGTGATTGTGGTAATTAATTTACACACTGGCAGATTTAACGGAACAATAAAAATAGTGACATTTATATTGAAATAAATGATAATTAGGCGAGAGTAGCAATTAAATGAACACCTTCTACACATCGGCTTAGTTCAACATAGTTTATTGAAAAATAATTAATTTAAACAAAATACTTTTTTTTAGATTCTGTGAGAAAGCTGAAAATTTTAAGATAATATTATAATATGTGCCAGTGAATCACACGAACTGCCTACTGTCAAACTAACTAACTTAAAAACGAATTAACTGAAAACGCGCCGGCCAGAAACAATTTAGAAAATTTCCATTCCATTCCCCAAATTGGTCCTATCGGAAATCGAACCCGGAACCTTGGCATCCAGCGCCCACAATTTAAACCGTTGGCCAGCGAGGTCGTCAAAAAAATATAACAGCTTAATATGGATCAAATCAATTTTCAAATAATAAAAAAGCTTTTTCAACTAAAGTTTAGCAAATTCACAAGACCTCAAATTCATCCTCAAACCGTTCGGCACACAGATTTGTATTTAGTAAGAAATTAAAATAAATATAGGAAAAAAGCAACAGTCTACTAATTTTTATTTTCAATTTAGACTTAAGACAAAAAGTAGAACAATAACAATAAAGCACACACTCATAGTGAGACCCTATATCGCGGCTGCCATGGACACACCACCACAAATTACACCCAAACTCACGAGAGCACTAAATGTGGACTATACAAATATTTTTCTCGGCCCGGGAGTCGAACCCGGGACCTTTGCATGGCAGCCCTGACTAGTTAGATTTTTAAAAACACTGCATTATTTTGGAGATTTCATTAGTGTTCTCTTCAATTTGCTTGTATATGTACATTTCCGTTCCAATTTCGAATTCTACTGCTATTTTGCCTAATTAGCTTGTCAAGGAAATACCTTCACAAATCATATGCTTTCACGCCTTCTTAATAGAGTTTATTTTAATCAAAATCGGAACTGAACGAAAGTAAATCATAAGTATAAAATCCTGTGATAAATAGTAATGATAAATTTGTTTGCAGTAAATGTTGTATTCAAAGATTATATGTTATTATTATTATTGATACACACATTTTGCACGTATTTCACAATAAAACTAAAACACAATTGATTTATTAAAAACTTTGGAGTTTTGGAAATAAGTTGCCAGGTTTTCACGATTGTTACACATTGGAAAAAAATATCGTTTTAAAATTTAAATTGCGTTTATTTATTTTTCCTATAAACCGAAGTTTCGTGCCCTTTATTTATGGTACTTTATGGTCTCATGGTCTCAACAGAATATACGTGAACAAACAAAATACACGGGATTAAGATACGAAAAAAATTGTTTTATTTCCATTTTTTTTTCTTTCGTCTTTTTTATGACAAATTATGGCGAGCTGCATATTTTTTGAGGTCAAATTTGTTAAAAGGGTCGTTCAAGTCAGCGTTCTGTACCTAATTTCGGTGGTTATTTTATTACTTAATATTCGAATGTAGGAAATATTCCGAAATATTATTTTCGTACTACACGATAATATATTTATTGAAATATATAAATAATAAAAATGGCCACGAAAATTAGGTAGATAACACTAAAATGACCCAAAAGCAAGACAACAACGCTGATAAGCTCCTTTCGACCACTATATACATAGGAATAAAGTATCCAATAACCCACGCCAACCTACCAAAATATCAGCGCACAAAATTCCAATAACACGGAGCACAAATCCCACGGCTTCAGATTTGGGCCTGACATATCTTATCGAGCTTCAGCTGCTATCGCTAGCGAAATTACGTTTGTTTTATGACTTTGATTTGCCGTCGGCACTTACAAAGGTGTGCGATACCGTATCTATCGAATGTTTAAACGTTCACTATGTTATGTTATGATACATGTAATTTTTGTGTCTGAACACGAATTTCGATATCGTTGATAAGGCGTGTATGGTATACAGAGTTATGTCTATTAATTTGTCTTGTGGTGGAAGATACATTTAGGTTCTTTAACAAATTCTTATTCTTCTTATCGTATCGTTGGCATACGCTACTACAACGCTTACCATCGTATGAAAGGATTTGCCAACTGGCGTAAGGTTCTCTTCTTCACTTCAAACTTAAAAGCGTTCTTAAACAAAAGGTGTTATAACTAAAAGGAATTTACAAAATATACCGAAGATTAGCGAGAGCTAGTTTTTCACGTAGTTCGTCCTGTCACTTGGTATTATAAAAAATAATGAAAACCGTTGAGTAACCCAATGCGGCAAATATGGTAATATAACTATAGTAATATAACTTAGGTAACGTTAGTCATATACCAGATAACTCGAGTATTAAAAAGTTGAATAAAAGATAAAATATTGAAAACTTTTCAAATCATTTTTGCAAGTGAAATTCGGCCATGTCTAATTTGAACCTAGATAGAACATTAGACTACAAAAGATCATTGACCGTCGAAATCAACTTGTGTGGAAAGATCACGTTCAAGGCGAAATATCTTTACCAGTTTAAATGGGGATGGTTTACATGGGTATTATACAAAAAAAAAATCTTTACACAATCTTTTGCTGTCCCTACTCTACCCTCCCAAGTTATAAATCCGATTTTGGACATGTGTACCGGCGTAAGTAAACACGGGAAAGATAACGTTTTGTAGCTCAACTTTTTGAAATGTGCTATTTTGACAGCATTTGTAAGATTTGTTAATTTCTTTTATGACGTAAAAACTGGGAAGGTAAATTATATATCCCAAATAATACTAGAGGTGATAGTGCGTCATCACCACAGCATAAGAAACAAGCTCTTTAAAATGATGTAACATGGAAAACAAATTCTGGTTCCGGGAACGAAACTGTTTATCTTACATACTTAGTATTTAACTTTAGTTCGCAAATTTAGCTAACTGTAAATTGTAATCATCATATTTAGTTCCTAAAATTTTTAAATTATAAACCGACTTCACATTTTAAATTGGAGAAAACATGGCTTTCGATACAGAAAGATTCATCGTGGAGATAGAAAACCATAATATAGTATAGTTTGAAAAATTACCACTCCGGCTTCGATCTAATATGAAAGGATGTACCCATAATTTCTTTTTTTTTTTTGTTCTTTCTAATATTTTTGCGGCGTACATAATCAATAAGAGCGATTTCTTTCACGTCCATTGCTAACCAGGCACTCGACATACGTGTCTTGGCTACTCTGTTTGGCGACTGTCGGTTGCAAGAGGTACGAGCCAAGTATTCGCTGCTGGTGACGTCGCCATGGCGTCCCGGTGAGGCAGGACACTTAGTTTTCAAATTTGGTGAAATATAAATTGTAACTCTCACGTTTTTTTTTCCTCAATTTAATAAACTATTTTTAGCTTTGTGGAGACACCATACTTACTAGTTACTACATACGACATACTTGTCGACTTATAGAAATATAACAGAATGAAAAATAGGAGTAAGCTAGATAGACACCTTATCAGTTCCACGATATATCAAATAATTTAGTCTAGGATACTTAACAAGTTTATCTGATTTTAGTGATTTTAATATAAAAAAATTAATATAAATAATACTCACATAATATCATAGTATAACAAACAGTAAATTTTGAGGACACTTTTCGTTCCCTGAAATGACTACAGATTTATAGCCAGTGACAGCAAATGCGGTGGTTACATCAGCAGAGGAAATGATGGCCGATAGAGGAACGTAGTTAGAAATATCAAGAAATGTAGTTCTAAAAATGGATGAAATCGATTGACAAAAACCTAGCAGCAGCAAGCACTTCACAATTTAAGATTTTTTTGCTAGCAGCAGAGCTCCTTGTGAAAGGTTCGTCCAGGTAAATACTGCTACCTTACCTATTGCTGCCTCCAACCTGTAATACTAACATTACTGTGTTCTGGTTTTGAATGGTAAAGGTGCTAGTGAAATTACAAGCACATAGGACTTGTCAACTTGCGTCTTAGAGTGACAGGCGCAGTGGAAGTGCCCCTCAAATCTTTGAGATTTAAAGCTCTGAGTGGCACTTCGTCCCGTCACTTGATTATAAAAAAAGGTAATAAATACATCAAGTACTGTTACCGTACCTATTTCTTATATTGTAATGTGAGCAGTAAGTACTCTGAATTAAAAATGTTGGTAAAACATGCAGGCACAAGGAACTTTTCAACAGTATGTCTCAGGGAGAGCACACAGTGGCAGTGCATCTCTGATCTTTGCGATATAAAATGCTTAGTAACACTGCAACTGTTATAGACAGACGTGTCGCTTACTTAGCACACTATCTTCATCCGGTCACTTGATATCATAAAGAAATAGTAATTTACAATTTTTATTCTTATTAATTTCATCTAGTAAGTTGATTATAGAATCAATTTCAGATTGTCCAATCAGCTACCCATATTTTGAAAAACACGTTTGGATTAACTTATCTGGATATAATTAAATCCCAGAACATTCAACAGGATGATTAACAATTTCTTGTTTTACATCATAAACGATCTCATTCACAAATCTTGGTTTTGAAGTATGGACTATGATATTTTTTTAAAGTACAACTTTCCAAAAATATTGTTTTTGAAATCATTTCAAGCGTACACGAACTACTGCCATTTCACTTGCTCGTATTTGAAAGTTATTTACCACTTGCATTTTTCTCTCTTGTTACGATTTAATTTCGGAGAAAATTTGCCGAAGCTATTGCAATAATGTAAGATATAAAAATGGCCATAATAAGTCTCCGCTAATACTGATCTCCAGGAAGTCTTACGAAAAAACACTGTAGAACTTAATGACGAAGATTGAAACATAAAAACCAAATATTTCATTCATTCTTTACACTTGTACGGTTTATTAAGTAAGGGTAGTGGGATAACCACAAAGCTCGATCAATCAGAGGGTAACATGCGGCACTGTAAATATTTGCGAGTGGCGGTCACGACACTGGGCTGTTGGGTATTTACCCTATTATTCACGATTCTGTTTGACCAAGTACAGGGTCAGTTTAAGGAATTTGATTCGTGGTCCGAGCTTGATATGTCCTCAGATACGTGCAAGGAATTTGATGAAATTGATAGCTGATAGATTGGTAATATTTTTGATGCAAAGGTCGAACAAATACAAAGAAAAGTTTTTCTTCGATCTGACTGGACTCAACGTGGCTGCACTCAGGCGACAGATGCTGGTTCAAGTTCATATGTAAGAATAATAATAACAAACTAGTGGAGTATTTTCAGACAAAAATAGATGAATATCATGGCAGTAAAATCATCATGATATGTCATATAAATAAATTATAGCAGATATGTATATTGTCTCTGACGTACATTGTCCTAGGCTCTTTTTAAGTCTCATTTTAAGGCTAATTTGATGATTGGATTGTCGTGCAAGTAATGATAAACGTAATGAAATGATAAAAAAAATTGTAAAACAATAGTTGTTTTGAGTTTTAAATTCAATTTAGAGAAGTTTACAAAAATATTATTAGAAGTGTTTTAGTAGATCACAAAGTCGAATCTTTTTTGTCCGAAATAACGTTTGTTCGAATTTTCATTACACCGAAAACCGAATTATTATGAAACAGTTATTCTTTGAGGATATGTTAAATGTTTATCGTAAAGCCACGATTACGTTCGGTTAAGTTAGGTTTAAAAGAAAAAACATGTTCCTCTCAAAATTACTTTCGAGGTTATGAAACTTCGACCAAGCGTTATTTCTGGAAAGTGTCATTTCGGACTACTGATAGGTAACCCTTCTCTCGTCAGAGATTTAGTCTGGACTACCCTCGTCAGGAACGTCGATTCATTTTGGAATTTCTGTCGGTCTAGTGAGTCTGTCTTTATGGTCAGTCAATCCGCAGGTCCTTCATGACGGCGACAAAATCAAAAAATGGGGCTCAATAAAGTTCCTAAATACGTTCCTGATTTTTAGTTGGGTAAGCCAAGTCAGTCTTGTGTTTAAAGTTCGCGTGACGTTGCGCTATGACAATTGAATTTTGTGTTGGTCTGTTTGTCAATTATTCAAGGCTTTCTGATTGTCGCTACATTGTCTACGTTCGTCGATTACTTGTCTTTTAAAAGGAATACTATATATATATATATAGAAGAATAATTGTGAGCTTTATTTGATGTTTGAACAGAACAGTGACAGACCAGTAGATTTGTATAAAAATTACGACATCGTTGTCCCAGTAGTTAGGATTCTGGAAGCCAGGCTCCTGGCTAGAATTTAGGCTGGACCAAAAATTACGCTGTTCGTAAATTGTCTGATCGTTCTGAGTAGTGGCGTTTTTTTATGTCACCAAGTGGCGGGACGAACTTCCACCTGGTGTTATCGACACGCCTGTTTATAGCAGTTGTAGTGCCAGTCAGAACTTTTAATCGGAGAGATCTGAAGGACACTGCGAGTACGTCTGTTACCCTGAGACATAAGTTGACAAGACTCCTACGCCTGTAATATCACCAGCGCCCTTACCGATCAAAACGGGAACGCAATAATGCTCACATTACTGCATGACATCAAAAATAGGTGGCACCACTTCCTTGGATGGAATCGTTCACAAGGAACTCTGCTGCTGCTATTATACAGAGACGTGATATAGAGAAAACCACTAGGTAATTGGGTGTAATTTTCTGGACCATTTTTGTTATTTAGAAAATTATGTAGCTCATTATTTTTCATGAAGGAAGAGTTTTGTGCCTTCGTTTCCGAGGACGGTTATCGGACACCCACATTTTGTCACACGTCGCAGTACATACGTGTAGATAAATAATGTTTTTAACCGGCTACAACAAAAGGATGGGGGGTTATGTGTTCTACTGTATGTATGTTTTATGTATTTACACTGATTTCTCCGTTTGAAAGTTCTTCTTCAAAATCTTAAAATGGTGTCATGTACACTGTGTTCGCTGATTTCTCCATCAATTGCGGACCGATTATGAAAATTATTTTTTTGTCTGAAAGGTGCACTCTCGAGGTTCTTCCATTGTAATTGAAGTTGGTTTTTTTAAATTTGTTATATTATGTTGTTATGTATTTTAGTCAATAAAGCATGTATTTATGGGTCTTTGTAACCTGTATAAATAAATAAAAAATATAAAAAAAGTAAAAAAAAATTACCTCTCGACGACTTTGGTTCTTTAAGCATCTACATACATCGCACATAACTTGTATGAACAAAGTCATTGTATGGTTCACTAGAACTAAGGGTCTTGACAACAAACAAGTTCTATAAATATCCCAAGAAAACCTCTTAAAAAACTAATCAAACAGATTACACGAATGCAAAGTCATAATCACGAATCCTGACTCGTGTTAACAATTATCAAACGAGATTTTAATCTCAAAGACGCCGCTCTCTCCTTTCGTCAATATTTGCTACCTCATAAACTTACAATTACCATTGACAAACTACCTTTACACTAAAATTTCAACCATATATTTTAACTGGTAAGACGAAAGTGGTTGTGAGTGAAGTGTAAGG
Source organism: Hyposmocoma kahamanoa (assembly GCF_003589595.1). Classification (NCBI taxonomy): domain Eukaryota; kingdom Metazoa; phylum Arthropoda; class Insecta; order Lepidoptera; family Cosmopterigidae; genus Hyposmocoma; species Hyposmocoma kahamanoa. The sequence goes on from NW_020653337.1 coordinate 5,375,828, forward strand.
TAATGTGGTAAAGTGCTATTGTTTCAACAAATAATTCAGGGAAATGAGAGAAATCGGGACTGTTACAAAGACGCGATTGTAGGGTTGCCATGATTGCTTTAATTGTCACAATGTACAATAATTGTCTATGGCAAGTAGTTACCTACTTACTTAAAATATGGATGGTGCGCCTGATGGTAAGCTACACGCCTGTCCATAACAGTCGCAGTGCCACTCAGAGCTTTAAATCGCAAAAATCTGAGGGGTACTGCAACTGCGCCCGCCACCCTGACACATAAGTTGACAAGTCCCATATACCTATAATTTCACCAGCATCCTTACCCTTCTAACCCGGAATGCAGTAATGCTAACATTACTGCTTGGCGGCAGAAATAGATAAGGTGGCAGTACTTTCCTGGACGAACTCTTTCACAAGGAGCTCTACTGCTACAAGAAATGGCCACCGAGGTGGTCAATGACATCATACTATCGTCCTTGTAGGTAGTAAACAGGAAAGTATTATTGCCCACGTTACTACTGTTGGTTAACACGGGCAGCAAAGACGTTTTATATTTTTTTTAAATATCAAAGCACGTGGTGCTATCATTCATATATCTCAAGAAACGCTGACATGGACAAAGATTATCTCATATCATCTTGCACTTATTATGCCTTCAGGTAGATATAAAAAACGTATACTCTACGTTATAGCATTGAGAAAAAATAGAAGTATCACGATGATTTTTCTAATACCAGCTGACAACACTAAAATGGCTACGGTTATTAGACTGAGAACACCGAATTTGAGAATGGCTTATATGTACTATGTATATCTAAAAACTGGGATATACACGAAATTTCGTCGAATATTCCTAAACTAAAGAATCCTGCTATTTATCGTGTCTAGCTCAAAAGTTCTCATTGTACTGACAGAGTTGCCTTGCTGGATAGCAAGGAACACATGCGTAACCAACCACGACCCAAAGCGGTAGTCCCTAGTCCCTGTCTCTATGTCAGCGACTCAAGTCTTTCTAATATGGAATTTACAAAAAAAAAATACATTTGGAGATGGATAGATTTCACTACATTATGTGATATTGCTAGTTTCTAGAAAATTTGATAAATTTGGAAATTAAGATATGAAAGACTGTAAATACATGCGTAGTCCATTATATAAGTACCACTGCAGAAGTTACGGAAAAAATATCGAGCATAAATCGGGGTAAAAATTGGAAATTTCCAGGTTTTCTATGTTATTTTTTTGCGAACTTCGAGAAAACTTCACGGGACAGTCGCTCAACTGCACCAAGCACAAGTCCAATCCTATTGGCATTGGTGTCACCTTTGGTATGGTTCTGCTAAATATCAACTGACCACCTTGGATTCAGTTGAAAAGCGTGCTGAGAAGCTTATAGGTGACTCGGATTTAGTAGAGGCGAAGCCGTAGAGCCTTCAATACTTCCGTAAAGTTGCTTGCTCATCGGTACTCTACAGAATATATCAAGGAGAGTGTACGATGCAATTGCACGATTTAAATTCGCCTTCACCTTTCCCTCATCGATGGAATAGACGAAGGCTGGGGTTCCATCCCTGTGTTTGGGATATTCCAAAGATTTGCATGGAGCTTTATCTTCCTCATTTATATGGAGAACGGCTATGGAGTGACATTCTTTGCCTGCAGACATATTCCCTGAACGCTACAACTTGGGCCTTTTCAAGGCGAGAGTGAACAGGCATTATATGAGCTTGCTCCATCGTCGACCTCATCGTCACTTTTCATCAGGTGGGTGAAGGACAATTACGCGATTATTATATCATAATAGAAAAAAAACTAAACGTAACCGGTGATATCTAAACAGAAATATGAGATACACTTACAGATAAACTACGTCACAGATCATAAGTCACCTGTCTACTATTATCATACGGTATTTGGAATTACTAAGGAATCCGGATTATACATATTCGTGATATGTTTTAAAATTGTATGATGATGCCGCTTTGCCTTGATTTTTCATACTTATCGCTGTCATTTTTAATGCAGGATTGAAACGCGACTTGATAAGTTGCATGGGTCAGGGTTTGCCTGTAAATGACATCAAGTGTCCCCCGACAAGTCGCCGGATATCGTGAGTGTTGTGTGTCGGTCTAGTGAGAACCCTAATACACAAATAAATAATTAACATCAAGTGCTGGTAGTTAGATAAACTCGCACGGCTAGAAGATGCTGACACCCGCCTCTTCAAACCCTTCGAGACCGTGGACGTTGCAATATGTCCGAAACGTCAAGGTAAATAAAATAAAACATGTTTTATACGTGATTAAGTCCCGAATTAAAAATCAAGTAATGTGTAAAAATCGAGAAAGTTTAAATCAAAGTAAGGTTGTATACACGCAAAGAGCTTGCCAAGGCAGGTACCGGCAGCCTTACGTATTTCTACTGTAGAAAAGCAGTGCTAGGTTCCGATTTGAAAAGTAAGGAAGGCGTAGGGAAGCATAGGGAAGGCTCAAACAAAGTTACAAGAGACTTAACATTCTTATTCCTCAAGAGCGACAATGTAGTTGGGACATTAACTATACGTCCTTGGTATTCAAAAATCTTATTATACATGAGCAAGTTTTTTAAATGATACCAAGTGAAAGGACGAATAAGTGCGCTTGGTGGTAAGTGACACTCCTGTCCATAACAGTTGCAATACCCCTTAGACTTTAAATCACTAATATCTGCGGGGTACTGCCACTGCTCCCATCACCCTGGTAGACCTAGTAATTTCCCCAACGCCATTACCCTTTTTTTTATTCTATGTCTCAGAGGGTCAATCATTAAAAAATGTGACCGTTTAAATTTATTTGCTTGGTGCTTTCGGAAATTTAAAATGATCATTTAATACATGCAATTTGATTATAGTAAAACCATGTGAGGTTACGCACAATTGTAGCTGAAAACCGCATTCAAAAATATTTATTTAATAAGAAACTGCAGTTAACACAACTTTAAGACCTTTAATAACTCTAAATAAATATATGATAAATAATAAAATAGGAGCGTATACATTCTCCTATAAATGAATTCGTTATTTTGTGAAGACGACTGTCAAGGAAAACCAGTCTTTTTGTCCTTCGTATTTTTCATAAAAAAATTTATAATTTTTTATATTAATTACTCCATCAGCATTACCCCAAAACGAAATGCTGTACGCCATCAAACTGTAAAAGTAACTTTAATAAGGTTTGTACATTTAAAGTTTTTACTATTTATATAGCTAGTAAATACAAACAGAGTTTGGCAGTTGAAACTCCTGTAACAATAATCTGCCTACCATAACAAAACTCGTGAAATTACAGGCACATGGGACTGGGAAAGCTCTGAGTGGCACTGCAACTGTTATGGATAGGCGTGTACTTTACCATCAGGCGCACGACTTATTCGTCCCGCTACTTGATATTATATTTTAAAAAAAAGCAAATGTTATGGATATAGACATGTATACAAATGCGTAATTCTTATATAATAATTATAAATTCACGTCATATTTAAAAACTAATATTGACTGTTACAGTTCTGCAGTCGCTATCTTTTAATGTATTAAATTAATAAAATAGATATTATGTAGATTTCTTTCACGTCATAAAGCATAATAAAAACTTATATTGATTATATTTGAACAAAACATCGCAATAAAGATAAATAGGAATCAATATTCCTTAAAAAAAGTTCAAACTAATTCCGCCACAACCTTCGAAATTACATTTGATTAAATATTTTTTATGGATACGACATAATTTCTTTGTACCGAGATCTTGTGACTCTTTCCCCATATTGTAGCTGGCGCACCAAAAATTTTAACAACAGAATGTTCATTGAAGGTTATTTTTAAAATATTATATTACTAACATTTTTTTTTAATATCAAATGATGGGACAAACAAGTCGTGCTCCTGATGGTAAGCTATAAGTCTGTCCATAACAGTTGGAGTGCCGCTCAGACCCTGTAATTTCACCAGTAAAACAGTAATGCTGACATTACAGCTTGGCGGCAGAAATAGATGAAGTGGCAGTACTTCCCTTGACGAACTCTTTCACACGGAGCTCTACTGCTACTAACATCATAAACAATAACAAAAAATTAAACTGTGATAACTCTGTGAAAAACGCAGGAGCGCGGATGGAGACCATCAGGGAGGATGCTTGCACATTTGGTTTGAACTTACCGCCCTACCACCAAATACAGATAAAAAAATGTCAGATAGTACAACAAAAACTTAAAGATTATTTTTGATAAATTTGTTACATTTTGTAAAAAGTAATAGAACAAAATTTGTTGTTTGTTGAAACACTTTAGTAATATAGTTAGTCCAGGGAGGTTGTTAGTACGTTACAAATAACTCTGTATAATAAATAATATAAAGACGATCCCGAGGTAAAACAAATATTATTTATGTTTATTTTCATAATATTTTTAATTTATCGGAACCAATTAGTGGTGCTTTGCCCGAAAATAGAGTATTGAAAAATGTATATAAAATTCTGTGACATAAAATGTATGTTAACTGCCTCCGTGGCCGAACGATTACCATGCCGGACTGCCACGCAGAGGTCCCAGGTTAGATTCCCGGGCCAAGACAAATATTTGTATGGCCTATATTTATTTATCTCGTGAGTTTGGGTGCAATTTGTGGTTATCTATGTTCCCTAGTGCGTAGTTATGTGTGCGTTATTAAAAAAAAAACAAAAAAATGTTAATAATACTTTAGTTGACTGCATCCCACCACCTCATATACCATCGCCGTCTACGCGAACGTTGGGGCACCGCAGATTTTTTTATTTTTTTTTTGCCGTATTCATTATTGCTTAATATTTTCAATTGTATCTTGTTCCTCGAATTTATCCAGAGGTCCAAAAATGAACTAATACTCAGGTATTTCTAAAATTTTATTCAGTCAATTCTTGACCATTGTGAGAGTTACGCACTCCATCGTCTTCTGTAGTTGAGTCATAGACGGATTTGGCATGTTCGTTATTTTTTGTTTTTTTCATTGGATTGCATCAAATAAAATAAAACAATTTTGATATCCCTATTACAGCAGCTATACCTAGGACAAAAATTAAATATATAAAAATTGCGTCTTTCAGAAATCAGCTTTCAAAAATGCACCGTTATTTAATTGATATAAGGTTGATGTTTAAAGTCTGCAGTCATTTGATAAGTTTGATCGCTCATATCGTTTTGACAATGATTGTTACAGGTGTAAAAATAGCATTTGAATTACGTACGTCAAATTGCAGATAACCAATCTAAGAATTAACAACATCAATGCTGTAATCTAAGGTGGATTTGTATGGAATAAATCCGGCTAGATTAGGCCCGAGGTTTTGTGATAAAGATTGTAAATTATTTCTTTACTGTCATCAGCATACCCAAAAGCACCTAGAATCAACATATCATTTATATGCAGCAGAAAGAAGGTTGCGGATAGTACAGAACCCTGAGGAATCTATCGCCCGATGTTCGAAAGAGTAGCCTCTAAGACCACGCGAATCCGAAATCCAATTGCTTAAAAGGCATGCATGCAAGAACCAGTCAAAGGCCTTACAAATATCTAAAGACACTGCAATAGATTCGCCATGCCCTTCTATAGCCTGGCTTCATAAGTGAGATGCATTTACGCACCGTACAGGCGAGAGTTGCCATATTTGCTCTTATTATACTATAATATTATAAGCTCATTGGTTAAGGACACTCTTGACCAGACCTTTCTATAGGATGTCAATTTGGTCATGGAAAATTTGCCTTGGTTGGCACTTACCAACTTGCTCACTCACACGAAAAGTATAACTATATTAAATCAGATTATTTAATGGTTTTATTAAATCACTAACAGACCCTAAGTTCGTCATGCAAGGTCATCATTTAACTTTATATTAAGACGACAAACCAACTAATATCTCTAAAGGACTCAAGAACAACACTAAACGCAATATTTTGATAACATAGTTTATTACAATGATAACATTAATTTAACCCTAGAAATGCCGAAATTAATCTGTTTTTTTCATTTACAATCCAGCACATGACTAATCCAGCGATATTTTTACGGATTACACATATTATAAAGATTGATAAACAATATTAAACATGAATGATAACATTTGATTTATATTCTATTATCTATACCCTGCTAACAGTACGTATTATACTTATATTTTTATATCAATACGCCATTTTGCAGAAGTCATTAGAGTACTATCATCAAAGTTAAATCTTTCCCAGTCACAAAACAGTTTTGTTTCTAAGCAGATATTGTAGCTGGCCTCGTCCCTTATTTTGTTGATCTTTTTTTTATAAAAACTTTTTGTTTACAATACAAAATTTTAAATAAAATAAAATTAAAGTATGATCGGTTTGAGGCGGTTATAATTTCTTTTTATGTTATAAGTGAAGTGACTAATTGTACACTCTGCTTGTAAAGATCTGAGGGGCACTGTCACTGCGCCCGTCACCCTGAGACATAAAAGTAGACAAGTCAAGTAACTTGCCCTTCCAAACCGGAACGTCTTCAAAGGAATTGTCGCATTACAGCTTAGCGGCGAAAATATAGTTGGTGGTAGTACTTCCCTGAACGAACTCGTTCGCAATAAATTCTACTGCTGCTAAAATGTACTTTCGGTCTCGATAACTATGGCGAATGCCTTAAATGCCATTGGTTGATAGGAACAATCAAAGCTGCCACCCGCTACTGACAGCCATTGTCTGCCCGCAAAAATAATCCTTAAGGTGGTAACGCGACGAAATAAAGATATTTATGTACATTTATTATCTGTATTCCCGTGACACAATAAATTATAGAACTAATACTATAAACACTGCACACTAATATACATAATACAGTACAGTCAAGAACACATCAATCTTGACACTAGACATTTTGAGCAATAAACCCTTTGAACCTCTTTATCGTAAGCGGCATAGAATTGAATTTAAATCTCAAGTACCAAATTTGATGTGTTGTTGACCTTGTCAATGCCATTGAAATAATGCGTTGTCTTGCTTGTTAGGTTTATACTCGAAACTCAATAAGGCAAAATTTCTACAAACAAGACTTCTTTTTGCCACAACAATTTAATAGTATTAAAAAATTAATACTTTCCTTGCAAATTAGCTACTGATTTGGTAGCGATTGCTTAGTAAACTCCCCAAATAAATATTTCTTTACTTTAGTGGAAATACTCTAAGTTGGCATTATATGTACATTTAATTAAAGAAATAAATTTTGTGTCAAAGGTGTCAACAAACTATTAGAGACAAAATCAAGTACATGACACACCTCCGCTGCAATTTCTAGGAGCTAGAGGAGCAGGGAGTAACTGATATAGATGACGAATCCACATGAGGCCCGTGTCAGTTCTTTTCAAATGTAATTGTCCTAGACGGCAGATCACAATACCAAACTCCTACTTCTTTCCCACACGAGAAGTTGCCTGGTTGTCCTCTGCCTCCGGTAGCAAATTCTCTCCCATTTGCACAGTATAGGGATTGTCGCCATAGAAGGTAGCCTTATCTAGTCGAGATGACAGATGGCACGTACAATCAATGCCCTAAGATGTCTGACCTCTAATCTGAGTGTGAAGGAAAGTGTTAAACGAATCTTTATCTTAATCTTTAATTTGTTAGCCCTGAACTAATTTAAATTTATTTTTTGCTACATGCGTTACATGACTCTCAGAACATAAAGGTTAGTTAGAGGTCAGGCATCTTAAGGCATCATTTGTACGTTACATGGTTTGACATTGTAAAAAATTGCAACCCTTCCCTAAGTTTGTATTACTATAATGTAAGTATATTTTAAAAATAGAGCACAAATGCAAAATGTTACCATACATACATTGTCGAATAGACCCCACAGTGTTAGAAGCGGCAATTTGTCACGGTCCCCATATAATATGAGTTGAAGCCGGATCATCGTTTAACATTTATTAAAACCTCTAATCCTGATATACGATTGTACCGTGACTGCGCATTTATACACTACAAATTGAAAACATAAAGTAATATAGTGTAAATGTATTAGTTTATCGTTTACCTATTTATTGTAGACATAAACGTGTCGTAAAAACGATTACAAGAGTCGGACATCGCACTAAGCGTTACGCTTCTACACTTATACGGCGTACGATATTAGCGGAATTCCCTGCCTGCAGATTTGAAAAAGCAATGTATAGATTGTCGACCTCATTGTCACTTTCCACCAGGTGACAAAGACGAATTTGAGACATACAAAAATTAAAAACGATACTCGCCGCAGCATTGAGATTCGTTATACTTTCTTTAATGAAACAACTGGCGCTGTAAGTTAGTACAAATTAACCACCTAAGTAACCGAAGCCTCACGATCTCGGTCATCGGTCAGAATACACGACAATGATCGACTATTTGTCAATACGAAATGCACGATTTCTATACAAATGGCATCTCAAACAATCGAGCTCTTACTGTCTTAATTGGAAACCTTCTTCTTTTCCTCCCTGGTACAATTATTTTATTGTATACCTCAGAAGATATAGTCAGCTACAGTTATAAAATAAAATATGGACACAGATGAAAGACGCGTCCATAAACAATCTGTCGTCAGTCCAGGGACCTGAATTAACGAATTGTTTCTGTAACACCCATGAGCCATAATTATTAAGCACCATATACAGATATAGATTAAAGAAGTTTAAGAAAGGAATACACGTAATAGAGCTGCAAATGTTTTCGTAATCCCTAAGCACAAAACAATGGGGTTCAGGGATTGTTTTAAATATGCCGCGTCGAAGGTTTGAAATAATCTCCCACCAAAAATCTACTGAAAAAGGTAAAGCTGGCCAAACAGAAAGAGACCCCCTAGACCAGACTTGTTTTCTGTGGCAATAGATATATTCACTAATTTTAAATCAGTTATTCAGATTTACAGATTATTATTGGTTCGTTTTGGTACGAGTGAATTTTTAATTTTAACATTTTATAATTCAGCTTTTATTATTAGGCGATGGTTGGTTTTTAGATGTTCATTTTTTTATTTTTTTTTATTTTAGTAGTTTAATATTGTAATAGATTACCTAGTCTTTTGTGTTTACGGAACAGGCCCAAAATATGTGTTTACTAAAGTCGGGAGCAGGCTGAAAACTAGTGCTGAGTGACTTTTGTCCCTTAGTGAATGCTGAGACTGTCCCCCCACACACAAATCATTCAGTTT
>NW_020653337.1:5385052-5494983 GCF_003589595.1 Hyposmocoma kahamanoa
ATACGTCCCACTGTTGCCACAGCCAAGCTGACCTAATGCGGGTTGGGGACTTCACATGTTTTTCAAAGGTTGTGAACCTTCATCGATGAGCAGGTTTCATTTGGGTATTTTTCTTCACAGATAGCGAGACGTACTGCTGCTAAAAATTTATAAATGTACTAGATACTTACCGTCAAAGGGATTTAATCCTCGACCTCAGAAATGAGAAGCAATCATCATACCCAGGTTACCACCGCTCTTCCAACGCTTGTCCAATCACAAAGCTTTACCTATCTATTACAAACCCTACCGAGGCATAATGAAACCAATTCGCGATTTCACTGACCCCGTACCGATTTCCCTCTATCACGAATCACAATGGAAATTCACATTTGCTATGTAAATTGCCAGTTCGCCGCAAACGCGTATTTTTAATTTGTTAAAAGCTCTCTGAAAAATAACAATCTGAAAGGCTGAATGCATATGCACTTTGCGGCCTCGCCTCTTATAATTAAAATTGCATTAGGTGCACAATACACGGACGTTAATGATCTTAATGTACTCCTTGAATAGAAAAATGCAACGACTGACGGTTTGTAATTTAATTTTGATGTTTCAAAGGCCTTAATTCAATTTCGTATCGTGTTTGAACGCATATTTTGAAACATGAAGGTTTTGTAGAGAACTAATTGGCAAGTCATTACGTCATTGGTGAGATGGTAGTTATTGAAGTCGGTAAACTGAAGTTTTAAAGAAACGGCATTGTCGTATGCAGGATGACAACAAGGTGCTACTTAGTGAAAGATATCATCAAACTTTTTATATATAAGAGAAAATGTTCGCTAACTTAAGCTATGATAATTAAATGAGAAATCAAATTTAATATTATAACGACAACAAAGGTACAATAGGCAATAACTATCTTTGCATTTCACTCCATTTACGTTTTAAGGGCGCTATTCAATATTATGCTCTATTTGAAGTCATAAATTCAAACATACTGCACAGGGACGAACAATGACTCTAAATAACCATTAATATGTAATAAATACTATGGGGTAATAATGTAGGGGACAAACAAACAAGTGGCAACCCTTAAGTTGGTCCATTGTTAAGAGAAAGCCGGGCGTACAATTAGTAGGGATATTTAGGGGCAAGTATTTGCTAAAAACTTTTATATGCTGCATTTTTTATCTGCTTCAAGAAACAGAAAAAAATAAAGGGATGATGGTATTAATCCAATTTTCTAGTACAACTTGTAGAACAGTATAAATGTCAGAATCGACACGTCAAGAAGAAAAAGTAGAAATTGACGTGTGAGTAAAAAATGTAAAACATGCATAATTTCGTTGAAAAAAATTCCTCGAAATTGCGCGACAAATTTAAATCTCAATGTACATTTACGCATTCAGAGCTTCAATTGACAACATGTTAATTTGGTCTGTATATTTTTATTAGTGCCAGTTAACACTACGATCAAAAACATAACGCTTAAAGAAGGCATAATGCAATCTACACAACCAAGATGTATCTGCAAAAAAATTGTAACCTAAAAATCAACACCCTAATAGATGGAAGGCGTGAAATACTAGGGATAAAACGACATGCGGTTCGAAGTCATCCCTCGAACAGAACCAAACAGCTCCAATTGGTTCCGCTCCGAATGCCGACAGCTGCTGATTTTCAGACACGAGGGAGATGAGAGGACGAAAGGGATGCAATGAAGGGACGTTCATTATTGCAACTTGTCTGTTAGAGATGGATGTTCTTGATGGTTTCCTGATGATGTGTGTTTGTATTGTTTTAGATGGCATTGAAATTTTCACTATAATGGGAACATTTGATTATATTGACACGTTTTGTTTTTGTCATTTCAACTCAATGCAATATCTCAATTTTGATGGATAGGTGCTCTATAATGATAAGGCCGTAGATAGGTGACGTGTTATAATCAATATTAATAGTAATATCGATCAAATAAAGCATTTATTTGCATTCATTCCGCACATTTGGCCACTATTGATTTTATTACACCAAAATTCATGGACAAATACCCCAACAAAGGGGACAATACATCAAGCGTAACATTAAACAAAACTGAACAACAATACTGTAGTTTCGATTAGTCGCGCCCGCGGATTAGTGAGTAAAAAAAGATTGGGGTCCGTTCGACCCGACGTGTTAATTACAGGGGTTGAACTAGAGGGGCTACAACAGATGAAAGTCAATTTGCTGCTGCGACATGATACGGCTCATTTCATCGGGAGCGACAAGTGTGGCACCTGCGCTTTTTCACTGTAAGGGGCTGGCCATTGTGCTCTTTGCAAACAATTGGGGAAATTGTGTCCCATTGTGTTTGTAGGCGCAAACTGTCGAAGCGGCAATTGAATTGCTATAGTAAAATAAACAACACTTCGTACTAACAATACAAAGTTAATCATATATAGAGTTAATATTATGTTCTTTATAAAATAATATTCAAATTGTTTTTAATGTTACATGTTATTGTAAGTAAACTGACTATTTTTCTTTGCAGAAGAAATCAAATTTGGCATCAATCGCTTAGTCGGCGAAAAGCCAGATGAAGAAGAAGAGGAACATCACAACAACAATGAACAAATCAGGCCTGAAGGTATATCGCCAGCTTCCCGCTGTGGAAGCCCATCCTGGGTTCCATCTCCGCAATCGCCAAGATCAGTTCGCTCTAGTTCCCCTGAATTAGAAGTGGATTCTCCTCCATCTTCACCCAGAAGGCCACCAGATTCTTCGCCACCACCAAAGAGATCGGAAGCCTTCTCTGTAAGCGCGTTGCTAAGACCTGATGCACCAAGAGTTCAACCTCAAAGGCCATTTCTCTATCCTCCATTGCCATTCGCGGAGTTTCTTCGAGATGCTAGAAGTCTTGGCTTACCTGGTTGGGGAGGCTACAGCAATCTTTACCTCCACGCTGTGCAAGCAGCTGGACCCGAACTGCTACGACTTGGAGCAGCAGTTCTTGGAGCTCCAGGACCATTGTCAAGGCCTCTACCGATAGGAGATGTGTATTCTTGTGTCAAGTGTGAGAAGATGTTCAGTACTCCTCACGGTTTGGAAGTACATGCTAGAAGATCCCATAATGGGAAGAGACCCTTTGCTTGTGAGCTGTGTAGTAAGACTTTTGGTCATGAAATCAGTTTGAGTCAACATAGGTGAGTTTTATTTTTATTCACATTTTTGTTCATCTTTCTTACGTCTGCAAGCCCGTTCGCAAATTTTTGATTTTCGTACATTTGATTGTTTTTCCTTCAGAAAGAGTCCTCATATAAATTATTTTGCTAAATATTTTCCTTTATAGTTTTTTCTGTATCTTATAATCTCCCCTCTTCGCAGGGCCGTTCACAGCGTGGAGAAGATCTTTGAATGCAAACAATGTGGCAAAACCTTCAAGCGTTCCAGTACTTTGTCCACACACCTCTTGATTCATTCAGACACCAGGCCCTACCCTTGCCAATACTGTGGCAAACGGTTTCACCAAAAGTCTGATATGAAAAAGCACACTTACATACATACTGGTAAGTTATTGTTTGATACTATCACATATTAAGGTGGGGTTTATCTTTCAATTTAGGATATGGTGTTTCAAGAACAAGCTTAAGATGATTAAAAGAGCGACAAACAAAAATGTAAAACCAAATTAAATTCTCATAAGTCAAGGTTGGAGAATTACATACCAAAAATCTTCTAAACATTTGAAACTACTCAAACAAACTTTAACTCCACAAGATCCCTAAAGTAACGCAATCTCGCTTACAAATTTATGGAACCACAAACAACACAATATCAAGGCAGCGACGATAATTCAAGGAAAACTTCCTTTGAGGCCATTTACTTACTCGACATAATTCAAAGAGGGAACTCTGTCAAAACATCTTAAGCTCCCCCCTTGGCACATAATTAATATACATTAACACCTAAGACGAGGTGGGTGTTTTATAATAATCGCGTAATGCTCGGAGATACATTTGCGGTTGTATTAGAGAAGCGATTGCGTTGCAACTACATACGGACAATGAAATTCATGAAATCTGACTTAATCATTATTTTGTACCATAACGGGTAAATTTTTATTATGTTTTTGCTTGTTAATAGGAAAATGGAATTAATCCTACTTGATTTTGTCGTGACTTTTATTGAAAACAAAATTATCGTTCCGAACTTTTTTCTGTATTTAGTTAAATTATTACTGAAGTTAATAATAATTTACCTAATGAATAATTATCTACACAAATTGTTGTAACAAAACAATCCAATCATTATTAAGCTACTGATCGAGTTTATGATAACTAACACTCTATATTTAAACACAAATTGATAGAAAAGCAGAAAGTCTTTGGACTTTCAAGTGTCAAGCGTGATATGTTCTTGACTGTAAAAATTTTTGATCGATTGACAAATTAATATTATTGTGATACTAAACTTACACAATATAAAAAACCTTACTAAACTACGGTGACGATATCTAGAACATTGTCTTGTTCATCAACCATTACATCTGTAAGTTCGTATATGAGTCCCTTCATGAATATAAGATGTTGCGGTCTGTACCTCGTTCTCTCTAACACTTAAGTCGTAGAAGATTCGGAGCCCTCCACTTACCCTCAAGGGCTACTATGATTTTCAGAGCCCGTTGTCACTTTACCACAATACCCTTAATGTTCGGCAAATTCACACCTTTGGCTTTCAAATAATTTTCTTGCTTACAATATACACATACCAGCAAATTTAACGAAAGAAAAAAGTGAAACATCTAATAGTAATGTTAATATTTAAATAAAAAATAATGAACAGACAGTAAGTAGCATTTAAATTAACAAGTTTTAACATCGTTTTAAAACAGCCAAAGTATATTGAAAAAAAAAAAACACAATGTACTTATTTTTTGTTTCGTTACATGTTACGACGAAGCAGAAACGGCGGAAAATCAAATCAAATTCAATCAAAGTAAAAACAAAATCAGAGCGCCTTAAATAAAAACGAGTAAAATAATCGGCCAGGCTTTTGTAAAGACTGTATTATTCTGGGAACTTTACTAGTGTTCCGCTAAATGTGCCGTGTGTGTTTACCTCGTACATAATATCATCAAGTAACTGTACAGAACGAGTAGTATAGGCAGAATCAAGATGGTCGACCACATTGTTAAGTAATAACTGTACTTAAAAAGCACCCTACAACGTATGCTGTAAGATGTCAAACATGCTTGTGGTTTGACGATTGTCGTTGTAGTGGATTTAATACAAAAACGCTGTACTAATTCTTTAAACATTGCGTCAAAAATTCAAGCGTTGTAAAACGCCCTACATCCATCTTTACCTATTGAAATACCTACTTCGCTCCCTAGTTCATTTAAGATAAGGGTGGGGGACCTCTGTGATTCAGACGCATAGATTCACCGTTTTTATTGCTTAGACTGTGCGTGCGAGCAGGACAAAAGTTATAATGACATTAAGCGAGAAAGAGAAAGTGAATTGAAGGGTTGGGTTAGTTATTGGGGCACATGTTTCAAGTGATGTAGATAGGTACAGGAGGATAGTAATGAATACATTTCCATATTTTAAATTTTTAGTAGTGTTTTGTGGAAAGAGGTTTGGATTTGTTTTTCTTTTCTAAAGTTGTAGAAGACTTCAATCCAATCAATTAGATTTAAATGATACTGACAGCCATTGCCATGAACTTCCGCTATGGATTAAACTAAATTAAAAATAATAATTTACTGGGAATAGTTGATATTTTCACGTTGACTTAAATGTACACCGTGATTTCCTTTTAACGTCCACTTAAAACCGCTTAAAATAGTAACGAATATATACACGTTTCTACTAACTACAAGATCAAGAGATCACACAAACAACTTATGAACAAAACCACACCTGATCCAACCCCGAAACACCCCACGTGTAAATTATTAACAATATCAACTCAGCGAATAGTTGCCCGAACGGCATTTTAATCAGTGTCCCAACTTCTTGATTAATGTGCCCTCCGCAATTTATCGTCGAAATTTTATTTATAATTACTCCCGCGAAATTAAACGGTTGAACATTAGTCAATGTCAAGATGTAGGACCGCGGCCCCCGATTTGTCACCTCACCAGAACCAGTTTAATTCGACGCTAATTGAGCTCGGAAGTTTGTTACCCCCGAACTCCTAGTACCTGTTGTTAGTACGGCAATTTCCGACTTAATAGTTACGCTAGTTTGTGAACTGTTGAGGTAATTAATATCAGTTAGTGCTCTGAATTATTCATTTTCCGGTTTAATAATATAGGTTGACTTTGTTGAGTTTAATTGTAATGAGTCAAGTGTTAATCTTATGCGATCTGTAGATATTGTAACGCGGAAACAATTAAGGTATAAATGCAGGTCCTTGTAGAACACCTTACAATGTCAAAAAGAATATTGCATGTCATATGCTTTTCCAATTAAAAACTCACTCTGTGACAACGGAAAAAAGACATTAAAAAACCGTTTTGCTAAAAAAGTTATCTAAACATTTCTCATTTCATTTCATGAATGTTTGATTTACCAAATGCCCCGTTAAGGTATTTTTTAAAACTCTTTCCTCTCTTAATTAGTCAGGGAATAAACAAGTGGCACATTAGCTCTCGGAATAATTACACAGCGGCTGTTTCTATCTCTGTTTTCTTTTTTTTAAGTCAGCATTACTTCCCCAGACTCGGTTTGCGGTGAAGAATTTAAAAAGCATTTGCAAAATTGGTTTGCATTGTGATGCGATTAAAAAACATCGTGGTGGGCTTAATTGGTTACAATTATGACAGACTGGAATTTCGAAGAATTTCGCATGAGAGCTTGCATTTTTATAAATATCCGAATCTTTATTACCATTAAGACAACAAATATTGTTATGAATCTTTTAATTTGAATGTTTCCAATGTACATATATACCAGTATATTTGTACGAAAGCCGTCTCGGTGTCCTGTTTTAGTTGAACTTGCAATTACAATACCTCCTTCTCTGTCGGTCTCTGACTACCTGGGGTTTAATAGATCTTCTCCATTTACTTTTATCTTCGGTTAGGTAAAGTGCCACATACACCAGAACTGTCAGGTTTTCAGCTATCTTGTCACCCCATAATTTTGAACTTCGTCCTCTAGTTCGTTCGCCTTTTACTTTGCCCATTGTTAAGTTTCTTGATATTGTCATCACTCTCTACGTGCGATATAGCTGAAGTGTTATAGAATACCGAGACGGCAGACGGGAACACAAGTGGCTTTTTTATAATTGCATAATTACTGTGAGTATTAAAATAAAGATCAAAATCAGAAAGAGAATGATCTAAATACGTACTAAGAAGAAAGAACAAAATTAAAAGTATAAAACACTTCATAATAGCCATTCTCGTGCCAAATGTCCTTTACTTGCTGCTCACAGCCCCTCTGATTAGTTTTTAACGCCTTTTCTTAAAAATAGCAAAAGACATTAAAGACTTCTTAAAGGCAACTTCGTGCTATGTAATTGGATTCCTGAGGCAATTCCAAGTTGGAACGGTTACAGTATGCAAATGAGATTCCCGAAAACCCTTGATTTCATTTAAAATTTCCAATTGAATTATTAAGAATTTTATGTAACTTAAAATACTCAAATATATCATTATATGGACGCAGAAAGTATTTTTAGTAACATATTTGTAATAGAAATAATTGTTAAGTAATACTTATATATATTTAAAAATAAATCAGGCAATTTAATGCGCATGTAACGCTATCTAATCTTTGTTATGAAACATAGTACAAAGTAAACATCAATGTTATATAAAATCAAAATTTATGCGGAAAATAACATTATTTTATTATAATATTAAGAGAGAAAAAACATGTGAAAACCACAATCACTTATAAAGAGGCAAAAATAACATCTGTAAAAGTAGTCCAATCTCTCAAAACCAATTCCTCGTACAAGATTCCAGACTTCAAGTATTCAGTCCACACAAGCTGGGGGGTGGAAATCTAAGCGGTCCATAAGGAAACGGGGGTTGAGGTGGACACAGGCAGGTTGGGGGAGGGGGGAGCCTCAGGGGGACTGAATCAAGGAGTGCTACGTGCCTGGAGTTTAATTAAGGACTCCCGAGACTCTTGGGATACTTCGATTTTTAGTGGCATTTCGTTTAATTCGTTAAACACGTACTTTAGTGAAATAGGATTTATTGCGATTGTAAAAAGACAGATTGAAAACATGTCTAAGCAAATCCTAGCTCTTGTAAGTGAAACAACAAGTACTAAATGCTATCTAGTTTCAAACACGTGATAGATTTTAAAGCTATTAATATTTATATGGATACGTGGATTATAAGATAACACTAAACATTCCTTGACATTGAAAATGGACGGTAACTATGAGACTTTTGCAATGGGAATAGTATATCTTAATGTGAACTAATGAAGACTATCAAACTTAGCAAATAAGGTAGTAAATAGGTAAATAGAGAACTCGTGACCGTGGAAGAAGCCGTGGTAGCCTAATGGTTTGATCTACTGTCTTTCAAGCAGAGGGTCTTAGGTTCGGATCCGGGCTTGCACCTCAGAGTTTCTCGGAAATTATGTGTAAAATTTAATTTGAAATGTATCATGAGCTTTTCGGTGAAGGAAAACATTGTGATGAAACTTGCACGTTGAAGAAGGTTCACAACCCTCGGAAAACGTGTGAAGTCCTCAACGTGCATTAGGCCAGCGTGGCCGACTATGGCCTAAACCCTCGTCTGAAAGGAAACCCGTGCCCAACAATGGGACGTATATATGGGTTGATGATGATAATGAAGAATAAAGAACATGCTGATAATAGAACTTTACTAAAAGATAGAAATATTATGAGTTTGTCGCAGATAAATCTTCACAAACGAAAAAATCTCAATTCAGCGCCGTCACTTTATGTCCTCGCGTGAAACTTGAAACGAAAAGCGAACGAAAAGGGATATCACAAAACAGATTTATATTTTATTTTTCCACTATACACGTAACGGGATCTCGCTGGGGATGCCAACAGAGAAATCAGTACGAGATTTTTTTCTCACGCGAAAAATGACAGTTGAATTTGTATGCCGGGAGGTCCGCTCACACCCATACAATATTAGGCACTCCCAGAGGAGAAGGATAATTAAATTAATGTCCTCAGCCCTCTTGGCCCCACGTTCCGTTCCAAGTAACCCGACACCTGCATTGTTTTCACTCGAGATCTATTCGATGTGCTTTTACTTGTTATTTTTAGACTTCTGTGTTTTAGCGCTTGTGTTTTGAGGTAGCGTGTATCTTATTTCGATTAACCTTTATGGTGAGTTACCTTATGTTGTATTGATTTACATGTCTTATTTTTTGCAATGTTTCAGTGCCCAGTGGGCCATATAAATAGGTTGATCTCAAATTTACCTTTGTTGAAATGAATACTTTCATAGAGTACTTATCTTCATCACTCCTTCATTACTTATAATATCGCGTAATGGTTCACATTTCAGGCTTTCTACAGTCATACGTTCAGATTTTAAAGCTTTATAAATATTGTAGTTAAGTAAAAAGCTTTTAGGTAACTAGTTCAGTTCTTAATCTTCATAATGGGAGCTTCGAAATCACGCCTGAATCATTTATTATTAATACTTCGTTATTAACGTATGGGGACTTTAATAATTTACGATTTTTTTTTAATAAAAACTAAGTGGTTCTGCTATACATCTATTGAAATAAAAATCGAAAAAGAAATCACGCATACACCTCCACCCTTCACAAGTGATATCACTTAACTGTTCTAACTAGCTCATGTGCAACCGGAGTACCGTCGCACGCGCCGCGTAATTCAATAAACACATTATCGCGATTAGCTAGTGAGCCCCCTGCTGCGTTACGATCGGCCCCGTGTGTTTACGAACTTAACCGAACCTACGAGTATTTGAAACATATAACGGTTTTGGATGAGTAATATGGATTGCCAGTTAGAATTATTAGAATTAAAATATTAATTTCATTGAATATCATGATAGTAATTGACTTAGTCTCACAGGTCTGCTGAGTCGATCTGTAGGTGGTAAGAGCGGTAGGCCCCGGTTTGGCAAATAGACGCTGGTTTGAACCTAGTCGGATCTAACAATTCTTTTTTATATTTGTTTGTTTTTTGTAGCAATAATCATAATAATTTGCCAGATAACTGTGCCGATTGCCTGACCGCAAAACACGTAATTCTCTCTGCTATGAGTACTACTACTATGAATTTTAAAAGAGCTCGTTTCCCAAACTGGTCGTGACGGGAATCAAAAGCGGGATCTCTTCACGTGTCTCACCATAGTGCTAACCACTTGGTCACCAATGTCGACATAGTAGTGTGTAACCGACGTGACAATTTCAACTATATTTTGCTTATCTATTAAATAAAGATTAATTGACAACTACTGGTTAAATGTGTTTTGAAACTTAATAAGATAGAGAATTTAATGAAAAGACAACAACTTTTTATTCTTTGAGCTTTTATTTATAATATCAAGTGATGACACTCAGACCTTTAAATCACAGAGTAGCAGTATAGCTCCTTGTGAAAGAGTTCGTCCAGGGAAATACCTTACCTATTTCTGCGGCCAAGCAGTAATGTCAGTATTACTGTGTTCCGGTTTTGAAGGATCAGGGTGCTGGTGAAATTGCAGGCACATGGGACTTGTCAACTTACTGCTTGACGGCAGAATTAGGTAAGATACTGCCACTTCCCTGGGCGAAACTCTTAAAATATCCTGATAATAAACTTGTTGTAATGTTTAACCGGGAAATTTCTGACGCATTAAAGAAAACATGCAAGCGAAAATTTTACATTCTTCTGTTCAGCCAGACATTTCTATACAACCCTGTCTGTTCAACCATCGCTATAAACTTAGTTGTCTCTTATCTATATCATGATCTGTAATCCCAATGGCTAGGTCACTACAAATGAAGAATTGGTTCAAACTACTCCCAAAGGAGCCAACGTCAGATTTTATTGGCCGATTCTGTGATGATCATTAGTTCTTTATTCAGATTGGGGGGACCGTTGGGATTTTAAATTAGAACAGGGAGTTTTCTATATTCAAATTGTAATATCTACTTGAAAAATGGATAAAATTAATTAGGGACATTATTTTGAAAAGCTCGTTACAAAAACACTGTTATAAATAATTAAAAGTAAGAAGTGCACAAAATTCTTTGTTAATGTTAAGTAATATTTTATTTTTCTTCGCATTCAATCAGTAAAGATAAACAAAACAATTAAGCTTTATTTTAAACAAAGTTGCACAATATTTATCGCTGGACTTATATCCTTTACGAATAAATCCATTCATTAACAACATATTAATGCTCGTTAACTGATACTTCGTTATAAAAATTAACGAAAACGGTAATTTTGAGATATACCTAATACTGGACGATTTAAAACCAGCCAGTGGGTAAACCGCCTCTTTTTAATAGTTCAATAGACCCCATTACTTTGAAATTGGAACGAAATTCGAAAAGTGTCACTTACCACGTGGAATGTATGTAAAAAGTGGGTGCCGCTTCAGACGTTCGATTTTTGAATGATCATCCGAGGGTAACTTTGTAATACTGGTCGTATGCATTCAAGGGCACGTGTCGTTGGCGTGCGCCCTCGTCACCCTATATTGAAGTGATTATTTATATAATAAATTTAATTGTAAATTGGCTTCTGGCTTCGGTGTCTTTATAAGTGCGGTCGCTTACTAAAAACTAGAGCAGTATTTTTACTTTGTAAAGTTGATTCGTATACATTTTATTGAACCTTCCTTTCTGTCTGCAATCGAGGAATTGTCGTAGCTTTTTTTTTAAATATACTTCTACCTATTGATTCGTTTTACAATCATCCTTGGATTTTTATTTAAAAATGCACTCTAATGATGCGAATGTGTGTTAATTTGATGCGATTCGCTGATTGGCTTTAGAGCGCAGGGTGTGGCGCGTGACATGCGCGTGACTGTAAAAAAGTTTATCTTTTTTTTTAAACCTTGGCTAACTTTATTTCTGAGACCAGATATCTATGTGAGATATATAAATGGGTGTTCCGTTTATTTTAGAACGTTCAAAATGTGAACATACAGTGTAAAATATTTATTAAAAATCAACCTTATGGTAAGTTTTTTTAAACAATTGAAAGTGCATAAACTTATTTAGATAAGGTTGATTTTGTTTTATCAGACTTGCAGGTCGGCACCGATCATAAAGAAGCTGATTATAAATGTCTTTGTAATTTATGTTACTTTATTGTATCGGATAATAATATCTTCTCTTACAATACTAATTTTGTAACTTACAATCAATGTCATACATGGTACAGACAAAGGTGACCTATATAAATATGCGTAATTCAGAAGAAAATCCCATTAGATAATGCATAATTTTTACCCTACTGAAGTTTTTTTTTATTTTAATTTATTATTAAGACCAAGTGACGAACAAGTTGCCCACCTGGTGATAAGTGACATACCTGTCCATAACAGTTGCAGTACCGCTCAGGGCTTTAAATCACGAAGATCTAAGGAGCACTGCCACTGCGTCAGTCACCCTGAGACCTAAATTGACAAGACCCAGGGGCCTGTACTTTCATCAGAACCCTGACCCTTCAAAACCGGAACGCAGTAATGCTCACATTACTACTTGGTGGCAGAAATAGGTAAGGTTCAATAAAATCAACTGCGCATTAAAATACTCGCATTTTGGTTTTTTTTTTCGAAATTTTTCATAACACTTCTATTTTTTACAAGTAAATCCCTGCTCATTAATTTATATTTGTCGCGGTTTGCGGACTACATATAGGTACCTATAATATTAATCAACAAGGAAAAACCTTGAAGTCACCAACTTTGTCAAAAATAAATTAACAAAGTAATAATACTGGCCGAAATAATTGTTTTTCGAACAGCGACAAATATGTATTTTAAATATAAACCGAATTAATAAAGCACACACTCGTATTCTAAATTCGAAAACAAACCGCGATAATCGAATTATCGTATTTTGATTGGCCGGTGCTCGGTTGCCGCGGTTTCTAAGTGTTTTGATTGGCAAACGACAATAGCGGCAGTTGTCCAAGTGCTTTCACAAACCTTCAGTACTGTATTAGCATCTCAATGGAACCTCAACCCTACAGCCTTGCACTAGAGTTAAAAATACAATGTTTATTTAGACGAGAAATCCATTAGATTTCGCACAGGTCAGATGTAACCCGGTGCATTTGAACAGTAAGAATAACATCACCAACTGTGAGTGCATTTGTTAAAATCACACTTACGTACTTAAACCCACCAGTTCTAACAACGTTTTCATATGTGTGTGTTTTAGCTGTTAATTAAGTTTGGGAACGAGTGGGGATACATCCATATACATATAATATTTTTTAATAAAATATTGTAATGGGTGAGAAAACCGTAGGTTAGTACCATAGTATAATAAGATAAGTATGGTAAGACTTGTATGTGTGCACGCCTGCCGCGCGCCGTGTACGGACGCACACATTCGCATATTCTCGCGTTGCACTCGCGTTGCAAAGCGCGGGTCATCACACGCACCAATTGAAACGGTCGCTCGGTACATAAAAAATGACATACACAACATAAATTTGAATAAGATTGCTTCTTATTTAGAATTGTTAATTTAATTTCTAATACATACCTAAACATACTTATACATAACAATGATCGTATAAAATATAATATGACGTAAGGATCTACTGTGTTTAACAAAGGGTATTTCAATATAGCACGAAAATGCTGTGCTGAACACCTTAATTTTTTTAAATTATATTTACAATTAAAATAATAATGTACAACCCTACTGTAGCGGACTGTATCAAAAGGGTTAAATGGATGGGTGCTAACAACCAGTGAGCAAGGCCAAGCAAATGTACTTACAGTTTAATAATAATTTAGTAGAAAACACGTATGTCGCTAAAGCAAAACAGAAAACACTAGCTAAAGTCAAGAAAAATGGCGCCAAAAACAATCACTTTAAATTTAGAGTTTAAGTATAAAGCTAAACTTTAAAGAGACTATAAAATATATACAAAAGAGATTTGTAACGACTGCTGCGATTCGCTACACCTAGCGAAGTGTAATAAGCATTTACGCGCCGAATAGACGGAAGTTGTTCTATTTGCTTTTATTGTACTATTATAGTGCTATGGTAATTAAGAGAGCCGCACTAAGTTACGAATGACCGCTGTGATAATAATTGTGTGTGCTGTCGGTCACTCGCCACCACTGTTCGGCATCTTTTTTAATTTTTGTTATTAGGCCAGTTTACTACGTACTACTGATTAGAATAGAATAGAATAGAAATCATATATCACCACGCCATAACATACACAGTAAGAAAGATAAAAGATAAAGCTAAATTAAAAAATAAAATAGAATAACAAAAAAAAGTACAATGAAGTAAAAATTAAATCATATAATTAGTTAATAACAACAAAGCAGTCATTAAATGATTAACAAAAACAAAGTAGATGTCATGTGTGCGGCTGTGGCGTATGTAAAAGGATCCACTCAGCTAATTTCACCGCCGAGAAAAGGCTGTGACGCTGATTTTCAGTGGACTCTAAAACCAAGTTTGTTTATCGCAAAGACACGACTAGGTTCGGTTAGGTTAGGTTTAAGAGGAAAAATATTTACCTCTCAAAATTACTTTCGAG
Organism: Hyposmocoma kahamanoa; assembly: GCF_003589595.1. Lineage (NCBI taxonomy): Eukaryota > Metazoa > Arthropoda > Insecta > Lepidoptera > Cosmopterigidae > Hyposmocoma > Hyposmocoma kahamanoa. The sequence goes on from NW_020653337.1 coordinate 5,399,732, forward strand.
GTTATGAAAATTCGAGGAAACGTTATTCCTGGAAAATGTCATTTCGGTCTTCTGATAGGTAACCCAAGTAAACTAATCACTATTTATATAAGTTTAAAAACAAAAAGTTATTTATATTTTAAATTTAAAGTCACACTGCCCTTAAAGTGTCGGTAATTGGTGCCGTCACCCTAATTCATACTATATTTGTGAAAACACAGATCGTATAGAAATTGGCATGTAACAAAATAAGACAAACATTAGGCAAACAAAGAAAAGAAGTTACGTTAAACTAGGTGTTGTAAATATGTATCTTTCACTAGATTCCCATTAACACTTACTCAAACAACAGCTTTTCTCATTTCTAATTTTAATGTTTTGTTTGAGTAGTGCCTCCTGAAGTTAATTTTGTTTCTCTACTACTCATAGCATAGAGAATTTCCTACTTTGGGATAAGGTAATTGGTGTGATTGCTTGCAACATTAGCTACATTCTTATTAGCAAATTACCCATACGTTGACTCATACTAAATAGTTCTTAAGGTTTTTAATGATATTTTACTCGATACTTTTCAAATAGAATAAAAAGACATCTAAAAGGGACTCTGATAGAAATTTACCCAAAAACTTAATAAACTGGTTTTTACAATTTACCCAAAAAGTCAATCACTAACTTAATAAATAGGTTATGGATTCTTCGTGCAGCGACATTTTACTCGATATTCTTTTAAAATGATATCAAAAAGACACATCTAAAAGAGTCTCCGATAGAAATAGACCCAATATCTTGTAAACTGCTTTTTGAAATTTGTCTAAAACTCAACCACTAACTTAGTAAATAGGTTTTTTAGTTCTTTGTGTAGGTTTTTAACGATTTTTCACTCGATACTCTTTTAAAATAATATCAAAAATACTCCAATAGAAATTCATCAGAAATTCATGAAGGAATCCCCATGTAAACTGGTAAAGATATTTCGTCTCCTGCACGTATTGAACGTGATCTTTTCTTTTCGTCGGTCAATGTTCTTTTGTAGTCTAGAATGTTCTATCTAGGTTCAAAATAGAAATGACCGAATTTCACTTGCAAAGTTGATTTGGAAAATTTTCAATATTGTATTTTTTATTCAACGTTTTTTTATACGAGTCATCTGGTATGTTAGTTAGTAAAGTCACTATTATTCCACATTTGCCACTTTTGATAACTTCCGTGGCTCAAAGGTTTGGACTATGGGCGCGGTGACAAAGTTTTTTTTTATAAAGCCAAGAGACGGTCCCGTCTCAAGAACAAGTCTTGAGCCTGGAGGTAAGCGATACACCTATCCATAACAGTTGCAGTACCACTAAGAGATTTAAATCGCAAAAATCTGAGGGGCACTGCCACTGCGCCCATTTCCCTAAGACATAAGTTGACAAGTCCCATGTGCTTGTAATTTCACCCTTATCCTTCAAAACCTCGTATTATTGCTAGGCGGCAGACATCGGTACGGTGGCTACTTCCCAGTACGAACTTTTTCACAAGAAGCTCTACTGCTACTAAAGGTCCCGTTGGACCAATTTGAGACGTGAACTTCTCTAAATTGGTACAGTCTCGGGTATTCCAATTAGTGGCCCGGAATGCATTACATTACTCTGATACTCATAGTAGGTACATGAATTTTCCCAGTTTGAGTTCAGGTAATTAATTGGTGTACTTTTCTGGCACATTATAACTATTATTACACGTCCTTGCAAATAAAGTTTAAATATTTATCATATTGCGATTAAAAACTAATTTTATTGGAAAATCTATCGAGTTCATTTTAAACCTCCTTTAGTCGACGTTATCAATTTTAGGTTTAAAAATACGTAATTTAAAATAATGGTTGTAGTTTATGCAAAATCTATTGTCCCCCCTGACACAAGACGTGTCATATTCAATTTATAATGATTATAATCCTATATATCTGTAGAGCCCTTTACTTACGACACGACGACGATACAATCACGATTAATGTTTGATATCTATTAGAAAGGAAGGAAGAGGAAAGTATTATAAACTGCCTCAATAAAAATTGATTTTGAAATTAAAAATCCTTGGGATATTTTCTTAAATGCTGACGTAAAGATGACTGAGTGTTTTTTTTTGCATTTTCCAAGCTTTGCCAATGCAATTTTTTTTTTTAAACAGAATCACAAGAATTATAATTCCTTGTTCAAGTTTATGGGCATCTTTATTTACAGTTATTGATATTAAGTTTAACTTCAATTATTGGGTATGTACAGCGTTTTAGCAGCAGTAAATGAGTTCATCTGGAGAAATACTGCCACCTTACCTATTCTTGCCGCCAAGCAGTAATTTTCCGGTTTTAAAGGGTTAAGGGTGGTGATGAAGTTACAGGCACATGGGACTTGTCAACGTACGTCTCAGAGTGACAGGCGCTGTGGCAATGCCCCTGAGATCTTTGATTTAAAGCCATGAACAGCACTGCAACTGTTAAAGAAGGCGTGTCGCTTACCATCATTGTTACTCCCGTCACTTGGTATAATAAGAAAAAGGCTGTGAACTGAAAACAACTTAAAAGTAATTACTTGTCAATAACATTAAAACTAAACGTACATACTTTATTTACGTATAACAAAAAACTAATTTATTATACTAATTAATTACATTTCAATTTCCCTCTCGATTAATGTAAACCCACGGCATTGTTGCGTGCAAGTCGAAAGGGTGCAACACGTCACTGCGCACCCGCAGCTAGTCCATCAAAAAGTCTTCTATGCGAAACCCGTGTCGCCGGTTTACTATACATAGGTTCAAATGCAAATACAAAAGTTCTTTATTGCAACAATGATACTGTTTTGGACACAAATAATATTTTAAGCTAAAACAAATAAAAGTAATAAACGGTACGCCAAGCATGTCAGAGGGCAAAAGGAGGTGTCTCAGCTTTTGCTGCCTAGAATCGTTGTGGCAGACAGCGCTGTTTTTCAGCCTCTTCCTTTTGCCTTAGATCTTAGGCGGGCTTAAATGCAACGAGGGCCTAAAACAATTATACATTATGAAAAACTGTGATTCAATATCTATACAACAATTTAATGAAAAAAAAAAACAGAAGACCTATGCTTGGTGAAATTGTGTAGTGTTAGCTGTTCTTCGTGCATATCGCCATAGACAAGTCGTCACAACTAAACACCCCTTCGTATAACTCTAGTATTATAACCAATAACTATAATCCGACAAAATGACACCCAACCCTTCCTCATATTGTCTACTAGTGGTTGAGAGCCAATTTATTTGTCATCCTCTCTTTTATATTGAATTTGATGTGCAATATCGCGTATTGGATGAACAAAGTGTCCGGTCTATAGAGATTATCATAAATCATTTGAGAGTTTAATAACGTGAGTGTAAAATTGTTTCTAACACTTCCTTTGACAGATGGGCAATAATGATTTAACGCTTTTCTCTGTTAGAAGCTGTTAGAAGTACAGGCATGTAAATGTATACTTTACACCTTTTTCCCATCCGGTCCTGGTTTCTGATTCTGATTCGATTCATCAACACACATCAGTCAGGGTTTTTTTATTATACCAAGAGACGGCATGAAGTCGTGCGCCTGGTAGTAAGCGAAACGTCTGTCCATAAAAGTTGCAGTACCACTCACAGTAGATCATAAAGATCTGTGGAGCACTGCCACTGCCAGTCACAGAAAACTGCAAACTGTAACCCAGGTCTCGTAACATGTTCAGCGAACAATCCTCTTCAGGCTTACTTCTTACCTCAAAGTCGTATCCGGAGCAAAATACAATTATATTTCATTGTATGTTACTAATGTCGAGTTGTACATAATAAAGCTTATATACCTATCTATCTCTTCGACTTCAATTGAAAAGAAAATTTATGATGTAAAGCAAAAAATATTTCTTGAGTTGGTAAGGGCTAACTTACCACAACCAAATTGAAGATATCTTAAATAAAGGTCAGGTCAAAAGTACCCTTCAGTAGCAGTGGAGTACCTTTAGTTTCTTAGAGTTTGCTTAGGTGCTTAGGTTAGGTAGAAGTACTTCCATGGCCACACTCTTTGACAAGGAACTCTACTGCTACTAAATATGTATGTATGTAAAATATTATTTACTCTCTGTATAAAGTTGAAACACTTTTTGTAGCTATCATTATTAACATGATTGTTAAAGTTATGCTTGTTTAAAATGTTTATTTTTCGAATCGCGACTCTTTACTGTTGAGGGTGCGTTATATAGTTCCCTGTTTTATCTTAATAGAACACTATTCCTCGACATTTTCTTGTGTGGGTTGCCAGCCTCCCTCGGTCTCGGAATTAACGTATTTGTCAAGTGTCAGACTCAAGGACCTTATTAGATCGCTCAATGATTTTCACTGCGGCGTCTTTGTTATTTCTACTGTGTGGGCCGGAAGATTTATAATAGTTTTGGGAAGGTAAAGAAGATTAAATCCTGAAATTGTAGAATACATTTTTAGGCCTAGGAGGAAAAACAACTTCACTGAACGAAATGTCCACATATTATGAAGTAATAGTATTATATAATACAATATAATACTTAACTCGACAGTGGAAATTTGAACAGTCGTATGGGATATTTTCTCTTAACGATATTTCAAATTTCTACCTTTCATGTAAAGGTTTTGATGATGTCTCGAATTTCAAAATGTCGTAAGGGACATTTCGCCGTCTGGGACATTTTATCGTACAGGAAGACATCCCTTATATAATTGAAATTTTTAGCGTCGATTATTTTTATAAGAAAAAGCTCTCAAAAGTTTGTTGATTTGCATCTATTAGCCATTTTTTATTGAAATCGTTTAACGGGCCACTACTTAGGTTTCCAACAAAGAAAGAATTAATAAAATCGGTTTACAAATGTCCGAAAAATCGCGTAATATAATCACAAAAAAAAAATACAATAGAATTAAAAACTTCCTCCTTTTTTTGAAGTCTGTTAAAAATGATAATAATCACACAAATTACCTGATCTCAAATTAAGGAATTCTCTGTACTTTGAGTTATTAGATTACTTAATTAATTCTCTTGTAACTAAACAAATAGCTACTAGCTTTACAGGCATGCATAACTTTCTTTGAGAGGCCCTTATATAGTAGAGAATTGTTCTTTACCAACACCATCGCAAACTTCTGAATCATCGACCACTGCTTCCTAGTCAATAATAATAATTCGTTTGAAATAGAAAACCACCGTGAGACTCGGGCATATTAACTAAACTAACGGGCAAGTTCAACTAACTAACAAAAAAACAATTAACGGGGTCGTTAGTTAGTGCGTCTGACTACCATACGAATTACCTGGTCACTAACTAGAAAATTCCTAGTACTATGAGTGCCAGAGCAAGGAAATTCTCTCCGGGGCACTACTCAGAACATCCAGAATGGTTCTACCATTTATGAAAAATTCAGTTCCCCAAAGTGATCCTACCGTAAATCGAACCCGGGACGTACTCGACAAACGCTTAAAGTGTTGACTACTGGGATACTGTCGTAGGCATGCACAATTTTTTTGGTTTGAATCGATTTTTCGGATCGTAATGGATCTATATGTCTTTGAATCGATCCACAGATCGGATCGTATGCTCTTGAATGGATCTCACAAAATAGTTTCAAAATATTTTTGGTAAAAAAATTATAATTTCGACAGTCAGTTACGACTTTGATAGGTGAGAAAATATGTTTAAACGGCAGAGAAGTAACGACAATTGCCAAATATTATAAACTAAAAATAGTCTACAATGTTTGGCTATTGTCGTTACTTCGAAGAAAAGTCATGCAGACCAGTGTAAAATAGGGTTAGGTTAGCATTGAAATAAATCGACACAAAAAAATCGCTAGATTGCATACACTTGAACCGATCTTCATAAAAATTGAATCGTAATAATAATATGCATCCCTACACTGAGGTCCTTAACAAATCTATTATAATATAATTTAGTTTATTCATGAAATTGTTTCAGTGTCTACGACTAGAGTCGAACCATTTTTTTAATTTCCACATTGAGCATACGCTATTATACGACTCTACATTCTGATTGAATACCCCAATACAAAGGGTGTCCCGAAACTACGGACATCAATTGTCACCGCGCAATAAGCGAGGTGACTCTCACATTCTTGCATCTAGCCGTCTTTACTGCCCCATTCATCTAAGAAAATAATTTGGAGGTGGTATATTTTATAAGGTCATAATTACACTAGCCTAACTAAGTCATTCTCGGCATCAAACTTATAGACCGCGTTTCAAATACCGAAATCCAAAGACAAACTAATGTCCAGCATTTTGAAATCGGATAACGTAGCTAATATAACTCTGGGTAGGACATATTTCGTGGCGTGGTGATGACAGATGGTTACACCATCAGCGGCAACCGAATAGTGGCCAAATGATTTTTTTATAAATTAATAAGAGCGTTTTTGACCTCCATCTCACTTATGCCAAATGGTCACGCACACCTAAATAATGCCTATTCACTCTCGCCTTGAAAAGGTGTAAGTTATAGCGTTCCGGGAATAAGTCTGCAGGTAGGGAATATCAAGCCCAGCAAGGGCAGGAGGTCCTCGTTCCGTACACTCGTGTTGTTACAAACCTAAGTTATATTTGCTTTCCTTAAGCAATATTTGAAAGAAATCACACTGACAAAGCCCACAAGCGCAGCAAAATTTGCATGACAGGTAAAATGCATTTATGGAATTACGTTTTCGGATATTACATAGTTTTGTCAAAATCAAAATAGATATTACGTGCCTTTGTTTTTGTCGACCATTGAAATAAGTTAGTCATAGCAAAGAATATCAAGCAGATATCCTTTTTGTAATGAATTAAAGTTTTCACAAGTACACAAATTAAAATAACATTATTTTGTACTTCATGAATTCTTACCTACTTGTAAAGCGATATTATCATTTGGTATAATAATAATAGTCAACTTGAGACGCTTTCAGTATAAACTGCTCACTGGTTCCTGAGCCTAACTCTCTGGCCCCGGCCGACTGTGCCGTCGCTGTGAAACATCATTTCTATTAAAAAATTTAAAATTGATCTCCTTGGCCACAAGAGATGTAATAAATAATCTAAAGTAGATAACCGAAATAATAATAATGTGACCACCACGACCTGTCTCAAACCAAGGAATTCCCTGCACTATGAATATCGGATAAATTTAACTCCTGGACACTCGCTAGAACACCCAGAACCAATTTGGGAAAATTCGTTCCTGTAAATTGGAAAGGAAATAAAACAAACCTGAAAGAAAGCATACTCGGGATGTGGATGGATTACTACAGGATACAATATACCACATCCACGATATTTGAAGAAAGACTAACATCCAAGACTGTGCAAATATTCGTGAAACAATCTAGGGTGCAGACTGCCTTGTTTAGGACTGAACTCAAAGTCCAAACGTTCGCCAGACGCTACATCTATTCAAATAGAGTGTTTTGTCTCTGTTATTTCACATCAAGTAAATACAGTGTTCACCTTTTAAATTACTTGGTAGGGTTGACCTGACATGAAAGTATGTACTACGTTATGTTATTTATAAAGCGTTGAAACTTATAGTTTACCTAAATAAGTATCGGTTTCTGTCTTAGTATACTTATTTATTGAAAGAATTTTATCTGAAAATTGCATCTTTACCTTATATGACCAAAGTCAAATAATCTTTATATCATAGATAAGCAACTTGAAACTTGATTAAATTCTACTGCTCATTGACAAGGTAGATTTCTCTGAGAAGAATGAGTAAGAAACTCTATGGATTGCTCTTTTTAACCGACGTTAAAAAAGAAGGAGGTTCTTATTTGTGTTTATTTGTGTGTATGTTACGCAGTTACTCTATTATTTGAGAACCGATTTTGATGATTCTTTTTTGTTGGAAAGACGGTACTTCAGTATACCAATACGTTGTATCAGATCGGCAAGCAAATATACTAATATAATAAACACCAAGCAATTAATGGAGCCTGTCTGTGTTGCACTATATGTAAAATGTATAAAAATTGGAAAATTGTAATTAAAAAAATAAAATTGAAAATTTTATTTATTTTGTGTTGCTATGGAATTTAACCACCGACCAATTGCTACTCGATTTCCGCACAGACAGGAGCCATTGTTTGCACATTTTTTGAAAGAATATAGCGTTTTAACATTTTGGCATCCTCCATCTAGACATAGTCCTCTCAAAGAAAGTTTTGCATGTTTGTAATTAGCAGTTATATGGTAAGTTACAAGAGAGCTTGATTCTAAGTACGAGTGTCTAAATTTTGATAATCATATACCAAAGTTAATTCCATTAATCTCATAAAAAAGTCTTCAAAAAAAAAAGGAGGAGATTCTCAATTCGTCTGTGTTTTCTTGTGTGTCATGTCAAACATTTCATCTCTAAGGGTAACAAACTAAGGGATGAATCCAGTTTCGCGCACTTTCCGGTAACCGATTTCAATAAAACTTGGCAAATAGATGTAATTACACAAACATTTGAGGTCGGTTTTTTTTATATACGAATTATAACTATTAATTCAACATTTGTACACATTTATCATTTACAATATTTATTTCAAACATCATATCGAGACAACCTGAAGGAGCTAAACGGGTCACTAATACGGATTTTTGTAATCCAAGTAACTACGCTGAAGCTCTATAATAACAGTAAGGTATATATTTAAAGTTGCTGTTTAAAATAAATGCCAGTTCAATATAAACCTTTACAATACTATGTTATTTATTTTAAATTATTACAGGAATCCAGAATACGTAATTACTATTACACCGTTTTTGTTAATATGCGCGCAAGTAGTGACATCATGAAATCATGCATTCGTAAGGGATAATATTACATCACGATTTAGGAAATAATAAAACAATTATCCACGCCATCTAGCGGTATAACCAAGATAATTATCTTAAGGATATTATGAATTAAACCAGCACCGTATTGTCCACATTTGGCAACGTACCCATACGAAATTGGTTTGTTTCTAATGTTACTAAAAGGCTGAAATTAGACATGAATAATAACGATTCTTTGCGTTAATTGATAATCACTGTACTACGTACTACGTACTACGTACTAGTGATATCGGGATAACTTGAGGGGCACAACTCAGTACACCGAGACCAAAACGTCACACAGAATAAGGACTTTGAGACCGGCAAATGGTGTGATTGTCTGGTACATTTTTTTTTTCATTTAAAAAGGATACAATTTTCTTAGCTCAAACATAGCCCTACAATACTGTACATACAGTTTGATTGCAGGATCCAAACGAGTCGTAATTGAACAAAAGGTTGCAAACTGACACTTAGTATAATTAAAAGTTTTTAAATAAAATAATTAAGTACTATTTAACCAAAAATTGTCTAGTAATAATCTTTTCACATTTTTTTAAATTTACATTTGTTGGTTTCACGTCTAAAAACCTCGAGGACTGCCACGAAATACAAAATACGAAGCAACGTTCGTCGTTCGTCGTTTCGTCTATCGTTCGTCGTTCGTATCGTATCATCGTTTTAGCTTCGTATCTGACCGGAGGATACTACAAAACGCGTACGAAGATCGTGATTTGACATGACAAGTCTTTATTGCTAAACATCAAATAACAGCTTTCGTATCGAATTTTAACGTTACTTTCATCGTAAAAAAACTGACATATGGAGTACGTATGAGCTTCGTTGGGGACGCAGCCACGTAATATTTCGTGACAAACTTCCTGTGTCCTGTGAGATAAACCGCGAGATACTGCCATTCTCGCATAGAGTATATCACGCTTTATGTCGCTCTCGCGCAAGTAAACTGTTTAATAGGTACGGTATACGTTTAAGGTCCCATGTCCATAGTAGTGACTCTTGGATAACAAATTTAGCTGTGGTCATTGACCTTGTATTATAATTATTATCAGCCGTACACAACAAAGATTATTTAAGAATTATTATGATATTTATTATAATCAAAAGGCGTATTTGGTAAGATTAAGATTTGGAATGTTTCATGTAGCAAAAATCCCATACCCAACCGTTCCACATGACGGTTGTCCTTCATAGTTGAGAATGCGGCAGATTGCCGCCCGGCAGGATTGTCCCGAGAATGTCCTGGAATGTCCGAGTCACTCCGCTTATTGCTCTGTATTTGTGACCGTTATACGGGAAGGAATTCGGGATTTTCGCACACCATTCCCTTTGTTGGACTTGTTTAGAAGTAGATTTGTGGAAGTTAATAGATGTTTAATTTAAAAAAGTTACAAAACAAATGTATCACCAATGGGCGCAACATCAGAACGTGAATTATCGATATAAAGATCGAACAAATACAATGAAAAATGTCTTTGATCCGGCTGGATTTGAACCAGCGACTGTTTGTTAGACTGGTGCTAATCGCTCTCCCAACTAAGCTACGGAACGAATCAGCCTCACAAATTTTTCTGTGTACTTGTTTCCAATCTTTTGATTTTGGTGTTTAAAAGCCCATTCTTGTTGTAGCACCATCTTTGAGTAACATATGAAAGTGTTTTCATTAGTTTTTTAATCACAACGTGAATCAATCTGAATCGATTAAATAAATTTTTCTGACCAGTTCCAAGTGCCCAATCGCGTTTAATGTATGTAGAAGTATTTATCTGCTATAGAAGTATTTATTTATTCTAATTTAATTTAACGTTTATGTATAACGGGTAAACAAAAACCTACTTTACAATCTCACCGCAACGTCGCATAGGGCTACGTCATCTGAACGACTACATTTACGATACCTTCCCCAGGATATGTTGTGTAAATGCCACTTAGCTACAAGATTTATTATACAAGGCTACTCAGTCAGGGTTATTTTTGTATACATGAAACATGTTCTTGTTTATTATATATTTACAGTGAAGGTAGCATTTTATTTGGGTCCTTTATTCTGAATAAAATAAATAAGGAGTTTTTAGCTCTTTACAGGTTCTATGTCAGTCGGCCTTGACCATGGGACCCGCATGCTGCTTCTGAGGTTTTAGTCTTACTTATGTAACACCGGAGACATCTTTCAATGTGTTTTGCGATTGTCGTCTTATTTTATCTTCTTTAAATTTGTCCATAGTTCCTATTTTTATTACACGCTCGTTATCTTCTGTTATGCGTATAATTAATTCATTTTCGTTTAATTGTGAAACGGTGTAATTTTGACACTCATTAACATTAAGACCGTTCATAGTGTTAATACTTCTAAAAATAAGCTGGAGTTGAAGATAAATTACATCTGAACGTGGTACATTCGTGCAATTAAACGTGTCGCGCGTAGTTCTAACTCTAGTAATCCGTCTTATTTTACAATATACATGTTTACTATGATTGACTTTATTTCGAGGCTACTCTTTACTTTAACAGTATTGTTTTTATCAAATTATGATTATTTACACTCAATTTTGGTTCTTTTGGCACTTCGCGATGTAAGGAAGATGGAAAGATGTCTCCGATGTGTCTAATTTTTACCAATGTAGACTCTTAGACTTCTCAGAAAAAATCTTTAAAAAGACTAGCTTAACGCGGTCATAACGCTATTTTATCGCAATATCCAATTACCACAAATTCGCTTAGACACTCACAAATTCTAAGAAGCTGAACTAGAATCGTTCCAATCAAAATTTTGACTGAATCAACAAAGCTGTGAACGTCAACAATGGAACAAAGATTCAATCTCTCAAGGCGCCTATCACAACACTCGGTCTAATGGAAAATGGCGCCCGCGCAATCTTGTTACCAACGAGCAAACACCAATTTGGTTGAAAAACAATGAGGTGCTTGCTGATTTTTGATGGCACTTCAGAGACATACATATTTATATGTAACAATGTGTACTCGTACTATGAAATTCAAGCTCTCTTTAAATAACTTAATGTCAACTAATAAGCTTCAATAATTTTAAATCAGTACAGAGTACTGAAAAAACATACCTCAAAAGTACGTGGAATTACATCTAATGCTAAGTTTTATTGAAATATCCTTAAATTCGCCACTATACAGGACTTGACACTGGAGATAATAAAAATCGGTTCTCACTACTCAAAGTATATTGAGAGAAAAACGCCTTGAATTGGAGAAATAGCAAAATCAACCATTTAAATAATTGCTCCTAAATTAAAGTTAGGCGCTATTTATAAAAATGAATCTTCATGCGTGAACAGCCACCCTTAGAGGTGGATGATTTTCTTCAAAATGAAATGGAAGTACCCCTTTTCCAACAAAAAAATAATCATGAAAATCGGTTCACAAATACTGGAGTTATCGCGTAACATACATACAAAAAAAAAGAACATACAGTCGAATTGAGAACCTCCTCCTTTTTTGAAGTCGATTAAAAATATGCAAAACTTTTTGTTTTTTTTTTGTTTGATTGTTTTTTATTCATACCACCGCAACCTTCATAATAATCAACAATTGCTTCTTATTTAATAATAATAACAATGTGTCCGACATCCACATCAATTTGGTCTCTAACTAGGGAATTCCCTGCACTTTTCTTCTTATCGTAACGATGGCATCCACGAAAGGATTTGCCAATCGGTATACGGGTACTTGCCGATTGTTTCCCAAGATACTCCAGACATACAAGAAAGGAATAGTATGTCGTGCGAGGAGGCGCCTTTCTTGCACCTCAAATATGGGCACCCTGTATTATGAGTACTAGAGCAACGGAATTCAATCAACATCCAAATCAGAACCAATTAAGAAATGATCGTTTCCCAAATTGGGCCTACCGGGAAATGTATCTGATATTCCCTCATCCAGTGCCCGCGGGACAAGCCGTTGGTCCATCGCCATAATCGCATCGCAATAATACCACTATTTTCACGTAAAGTGGCAAATAGGCAATCCATCTCATATAAAATGATTACCACTAGATAGACTTTTAGGCATTATTAAGAAAGCGTACTGAATACACCAAACGCATTGTCAACCATAGGACATAAAGTCTTAAATATAGTACCATTGAAATATAGTAGCCATTTCACAATACAACTAAGTAAGGTGGTCAATACCACAGTATTGATCCGAGGGTACTACCTGGGTCAATACCACAGTATTGACCCAGGTAGTACCCTCGCAGAAACCCTCATTATCTCTATCTAAAGTATGTCCCCTCTAAGCCAAGGAGCTTACCTCACACAAAAACGCGAATCAAATAAAAATACATTCCATTCCCATTCGTAGCCGTAGTGCATTTCTTATCGATGATTTGTCTAGTCTAAAGAGAGAAGAAATACATCAGCGATGACAAAACCAATTTTGAACGCTCTTTACATAGTCTTCTTTAGCACGAATTGACATAATTTGTAATTAAAATAGCAAAAGCTTATTTACAGAATGCATTTCTATTATTGCGATGTAAATAGTTAATTGACATCGAAATCGTTAGATCCATTTATGTTAAGGACGACATAATCTACGCCGAAGCAAATCGTATCTCTCAACTCAATATCAAACGTATTTCGCTTAGTAATGACAAGTCGAGATAAATATACCCCCGGTCCACTCCTAAATCTTCTATACAATCTTCCTATATGGTCATTCCTCCCTAAAACCTCCTACTGGTGTGAGAGGTGGGGTTGAGGGGGTCGTAAACCGGGATTCTCTCTGGGAAAATCCGCACTTCACTAGCGAGCGGTAATCACGACGTCTCCGGGTCTGTGTGAGGATTTGTTGATATGTATACCCCTATATATGTATGAGATACGCTCGTGTGATTTTCAGGGTTCCGGGAGATTGTCGGTCGCGTCGTTTGGTGGTAAAAGATTTTTGGTGAACAACATACCAAAGATTCGGCCGTTATGGATATTTTTATACGCACCCTTTACAATTGAATTATTGCATTTATAATTACTGTCACATCTTTGGACAATTTGCTTCCATCACTATTTGAAATAAAACCAAATATTTAGATGAAAAAACTTGGTCTAAATCTTTTCATCTCAATTAATGACGATGGTATAGGGTCCATAGCACGTCAGATTTGACACTTAACATTTAGAATGAGTTTTTTATTATTATTCTTTTTTATCTAAATATTTTGTTTGTTTTTTCAAATAAACGAACGATTCGGGCCTTTACAGTTTCATGGTCACGGCTGACTGAGATGGTAAAGTGACCAACCAGTTATGTCTAATATTAATGTCACCTATATTTTTTTACTATAGTCACAAAAGTTTTGAATATTTACTATTAACACTATATTTTTAACTTACCAAAGAATATTTTAGATTCAACTCCATAGCATTTACGATAAGAATGTCGAAAGTGTCAGTCTTGAATGTGTTTTTGACTGTACCTGACCAGACGGTCTACACAGAGCAGCCCCCATCTTTATATTTAAGTTAAATTATGTCTCTCTCCTCTAAAGCTAGGAACGTTGAAGTTTTTGCTAGGTTGAAGTGGAAGTGCTATTAAGCAAGCAGGTACCATCTATGGGCATATATTACCGGCTTTTATCGTCATGTTATAGGGAAGATTCGTAGTACTACATACAAATCCCGCTTCTTTTTAATGGACTCCTTATAAGAAGTGCCGGTTTATTTGTCCGTCTCGTGGTATAAACATCGCCAATGTAATAATCCTTCCACCATTATTGTTTTCTTTCTCGAAACTTCAGCCACTTATAAAATGATTTGATAAATCGAAACTATCACGGATCTCTCCACTCCAGTCAACAGCTAAAACTACTTAAAGAATCAAAATAACATAAATACTTGAATATTCACAAACTTTAAAACCAAACTTCTAGTACACAAGTTTAGTGCTTCTTAGTGTTTATTATACATGTCCAAGTCTGCGCGTTTCCTTAAAACCGTGCACTTTTAATCCTGCACCTGGTTTCGGTTAAGTGCAACTTACACAAGCGCGGCTCTCACATTATGTTATCGTGCTTAACCAAGGACGATACGCTAGAAGCTTAGTATTAAGACATTGTATTTATATTTCAATAGTCATTTTATTGAATATCATTATTATTAGTAGCAGTAGAGCTAGCTCCTTGTGAAAGTGTTCGACGAGGGAAGTACTGCCATCTTACCTATTTCTGCCGCCAAGCAGTAATGTCAGCATTACTGTGTTCCGGTTCTGATGGGAAAAATGAAATTACAGGCACATGGGACTTGTCAACTTCTGTGTCAGGGTAACGGGTGCAGTGGCAGAGCCTCTCAGATCTTTGCGATTTAAAGCTCTTAGTGGCGCTGCAATTGTTATGGTCAGGCGTGCAGCTTACCATCAGGCGCACGACTTGTTTGTTCTTGATATTATAGAAAAAAAATATATTAACAACCATGATATCATTTTTTTTTTAAATACTCCATCATCCATCATTAACCGTTCTATACGTCTCATTGCTGGGCGCGGGTTTCCTCTCAGTCGAGGGTTTAGGCCATGGTCTGCTACGCTTACCCAATGTTGGAGACTTCACACGTTTTCCAAGGGTTGTGAACCTTCTTCAACGTGCAGGTTTCATCACGATGTTTTCCTTCATCGAAAAGCTTATAGTACATTTCAAATTAAATTTCGCACATACATTCCGAGAAACTCAGAGGTTAGAGACCGGATTCGAACCCACGGCCTTTTGCTTGAGTAGCTGTACGTCAAAGTTAGGCTTTAATAATGAAAATATTAATTCACATTACAATAACACAGTCGCAGTAGTAGCCACGTTTAGGCAAAATACGCTGGTTCGAATCCAATCGGGTCGAAGGAATATTTCTTTACTTTTGTTCGATTTTTTGTATTTTTTGTATTTTGGTGACTTCCGAGAACTTTTTTTGCAAGTAAAAAATATCAATCACGCGAATTTTCCTTACCAATAAAATTGAAACTAAATAAGATATAAAAAAACCGATTAGAGGAAGTTATAGATCTCGTGTCGCTGGTCTCAGATATGTTAAGAACTAAATTTCTCAAAACGTCGAATACGTTAGTTATGATAAAAAGGGCAGTACTTTTCTTACGTTTTTTATTTTCGAAAACGAATACAAATAAATCATAAACACATCGTGTCATAAATAGGAAGTGTTAGCTTCCTTTTGATTTTATTAGCTTGTAATACGCATCTAATTCCAACAAATATAATTTTATATCATAAAATATATCGTAGGCGTATAAATCCACATGTGATTATACGACAAAAATGCTTTTGATACATGAAGGTCATAAAAATAACATAAATTGCATGAAACAAAGTATATACCTATATATAAAATTGTATACCTATCCTATTTAAGCATAAAAAAGTTGTCGTTCGTGAATAGTTGTAATTTTGCAGATGTGACATTATTACACCTAGGGTGCGATACACGTCAAAGTGGCCTATCTCAAAAGCATTCGTCAGGAAGATGTTTTAAGAAAGTTGACGAATCATAGATTATCCCAATGATATCTTGTGATTACTCTAACCAATGAAAAGCTCTTTCTGAATAAATCTCAGTAATTAGTTCAAAAAAGATCAATTTTGGATTGTGCCGCTAATCTTGAAAAAAAACAAACGTGAATTTTCGCAAAATGAGCTATCTAATCTCTTTTAATCTTCTTTTGGTAAAAGTAACGCTCTTTAGAGCGTACTGTACCTCCTTTTATACCTGTAGTCTGTGGCGAGAGTTTACGAACCGGGCCTACAGGGCCCTACGGACTCAATACAATAACGCGTTCCGGGTGTTGATGGGGCTGCCCCGCTTCTGTAGCGCATCAGGGATGTTCGCCGACGCGCGCGTGGACGGCATGAACGCCACTGTGCGCAAGAGGTGTGCGTCCCTGGTGCGCCGCGTGCGGGCCAGCCCCAACTCCGCTCTCCGTGTCATAGGGGACAGGGATGACTGCCCCTATATTAGGCATTGCTGCGGGTTACATGCTCCCAAGCATGTAATCAGATTTTAATTTAAGTTCAATTTTAATTTTAATTTTATTTCAATATTAATTTTATTTCAATTTTAATTTATTTTCAATTTTAATTTAACTTCAATTTTCATTTAAATTCGATTTTAATTTCATTTTAATTTAAATTCAATTTTAATTTTAAGTTTTACTAACTTTAGATTAAGTTCACATGTATGTACTAACTAGTGAGTCTATTGTTACTCGAAATAAAAAGTTATTATTATTATTATTATTATTTTCTATAGTACTCGTAGCTACAGGCTAGTAGCCGATTTGATGCCTTCTTTTTACATTAAGGATAGAATTGACCATGCCTTTTTTAAACGAAAACTGCGTCATCACAACCCACTGTTTCCGCTACCCAACAAACACAGTGTCGCCCACCTCACCAGCTAAAGAACGTTGAATAATCTATGAACATGTAAATGCAAGGTGAATTCATGAGCCCGCTCCCCAATTTGCTCTGTCGTTTTTTATAAGAGCTTGAATTATTAAACCAGCTCGAGTAGACTTCTTAAATTATTGTTATGGTTTTTTTTTTTATTTCGGAGCTGCGTTTTGATTGCGCGATTGTCTATTTTTTGCCACTGGTCACAGGGATGGAGATTGCAATTTTCGTTTATTTTTAATGACTCTTCTTTGATGTTGCTCTTTGAGTGATTGCTTTTGCTGGTATAAAAAGATTTGTTCTTTAATTTCTATTGCAATTGTAATAAGTAGACATGTTTTTAGGTCTATCATACGTTGTCCAAATTTCAATGGAGTAGTGCAGGAAATTTCTTAAGTTTTTTTTTTATAACATCAACTGACGGGACGAACAAGTCGTGCGCCTGATGGTAAACTACACGGCTGTCCATAACAGTTACAGTGCCACTCAGAGCTTTAAATTGCAAAGATCTGAGGGGCGCCCGTCACCCTGAGTCATACGTTGACAAGTCCCATGACCCTGTAATTTCACCAGCACCCTTACCCTTTAAAACCGGAACGCAATAATGCTGACATTACTGCTTGACGGCAGAAATAGGTAAGTACCATCCTGGACGAACTCTTTCACAAGGAGCTCTACTACTACTTAATTATAATACTTATAAGTACTGTTAAAATGGCACAATAAACAATGACATTCAAGACTGTTGTGAAGTAATGAAAGTATGAACTGCTACGACTTTTTGTTTTACCATAACTTGTCTTGTTTATTTTTATAGTTTTATACAAAATGAATATTAACACCACGCCAAATAGATTTCAAAAGAAAATCACCGACCAGCAATGTGTACTACCACGAACAAAATCGATAGCAGACGAAAATAACGACCGGCCCGATACGTGCGGCAAAGCGCTAAGTATTGAGTACCTGGTTGTGATTGAACGCATCCCGGCAAGCGATAACCGTAAATTCTACACCCGGATATATCCGGACGCAGGTCCGAATCCGGATTTTTTAATTTATCTTTGCGTTTGAAAAAACAAAGCAGCAATTCTATTACTAGCTAACGATAAGAGTAAATTTCATAATCGGACATATCCGATTGATCCGGATAGTTTTAAAAAGGGGAATTAGATTAATTTTTATGTTACCTGTCATAAAATTGGTACCATAATAAAGAACATGAAATTTTTTTTTTTTCTCCGAAAGCGTTCAATAATCTAGATTTGTCACAAATTAGAAATGATGAATAAAAACTTACACAAATATGTTTAAATCGATGCTTCGCTGGTGTTATAGTTCTCTCTCTCTCTCTCTGTGCAGGAGCGGCAAGGGTATTCATCATTCTCTAGCCATTTTTACCGCAAAGCAGAAGATTGTTAACCAGCTAAAATAATTACTTGAAAACAGACCAGCCAAATATAATAATTACATAATCAAAGGTACCCAGATCACAGATTGCACCAGATTGCCCTAAAAATCATCACCACCCATTATCGCCCTACAAAACTCGAGATTCGCAATAAAACAGACATTAATAAAATCAAATTAGCCGAGTCCAGCCCTGGTAGACTCATCTGCACAGTATCACAGAGCCGGATTTTTATGGGGACGTACTTTAGTCGGTCGTGAATTAAATATATGACGGCGGGAACTTAAAGTGCTTCCAAGGTAAGATTTTACGAAATATAGCGCAGGTAGGCTGTTAGGTGGGTTTCTTGGATTCTAGAGAA
This sequence comes from Hyposmocoma kahamanoa, assembly GCF_003589595.1. Classification (NCBI taxonomy): domain Eukaryota; kingdom Metazoa; phylum Arthropoda; class Insecta; order Lepidoptera; family Cosmopterigidae; genus Hyposmocoma; species Hyposmocoma kahamanoa. The sequence goes on from NW_020653337.1 coordinate 5,418,777, forward strand.
AAGTTATAATAAAAGAAAAAGCAAAACCTGCATATAAAGGAAACTCCTTAAACCCCCTAAGATCCAATGTACATCAAAACGCACATAATATAAATAATGATTCTGATCAAGACAAATATTGCTATGATTTGCTATGATCACTTAAATAACATACAGTAGCTGAAGACCTCCGTGTGAAAGAGATTGACAGCAATGTTGAGCGTTATGCGTTACACTTTTGAAAGGTAAGTGCCCCTCAGATCTTTTCGATTTAAAACTCTAAGTGGCGCTGCAACTGTTATGTACAGATGTATCGCTTACTACCAGGTGCACGACTTGCTCATCCCGTTACTTGATATCTCATCAAATCAGGGGAATAATTGATTCGGCCTGAAACGTGTATTTAAGTTATAATGTACATTGGGTAATTAACGCTTTGCTTGTTGTAGTTTGCAGGATCTTAGGCGGTTAAAGGAAACTGAAAATTATGCTTTCATTACCTTCTTAAGGAATAATTAATTTACTCAGCGCAAGTATAGGAGTAGTTTTTAATGTAAAAGTCGTAATTTTTGAGTTCGCCATTTTAACGCTTTATTCTAGACTAATGGTTTGACCTACCGTCTCTAAAGCAGAGGTTGGGGGTTTGAATCCCAGAGCTTTTACCTCTGAGTTTTTCGGAATGTATGTGCGAAATTTAATTTGAAATTTACCATGAGATTTTCGGCAAAGGAAAGCATCGTGAGGTTTCTCACTCCGCTTGTGGAAACTACAGACTAAGCCCTCTCATTGTGAGAGAAAGTCTGTGCCCAGCAGTGGGACTTTATACCTATAGGCTATTATTATTTTAAACAGTAAAACGTAACAACATACATTTACTACTATACTTTAGACATTTATTGTTAATATTATTGTCATTTATTTACGCAGCCTCGAGCTCTAATATACTTGTAAGGGCGCCACAAAAAATTACAATCTTAATAAAAATCTGTGAAAGGCGTTTATGAAGACGGTATCCTATAACCTAGTTTATATACCCATTACACGCTTAAGCACGTAGTACAGAATACGATTACTGCGCAAAATGAGGTTTTAACAAAAGCTTTAAGAGTTGGATTCGTGCAAGAGTCGTGTTTGCGACGTTATTTTGTTGAATTAGATTTTTTATTACATTGTTTTTGTATAAAGAAAAATACACCAAGTAAACATGTTAAAATCGTTTTGAATTTTGGATAGAAATCTTGCTAAATTTACAATCAAACAGGTGCAAAAAGTAGCGATGCAACGGAGGTGTCAAACGGAGTCCGTTTTAAAAAGTAAATCTTTGCGAAAACGGAAATGGATGCAGAAGTGTAAAGACTAAATATTTATACAAAATAATTCCAAACAGGACTTACTTTTTGATATTGTGCTAAATACAATACAAAACTGGTTAAAAAACGTGCCACCAAACAATCCGAGCTTGCGCCTCATCCGTCGCGAACGTCGTAATCTTCGAATAAAAGTGCTGTTAAATAAAAAAATATTTCATTATAGCAGGTTAACTATAAAAATAATCATGAAGAAGGAAGGAAGAACTCAATTAGTAATCATTAGAACGTCGTAACATTCACAATTTAGACTATTCTGTCAAAATTACATTCACAATTCAACAATTCTGACAAAATTTCACCTTCTTTCACAATCTATCGATAAAACTATCGACCACAACTACATGACTATATTTTTAAAATTTTATGAAAACTGACAACCCTGTAAATGTCATTTACTTCGTCCTCAAAAAAGACAGACATTAAGGACTACCATATCGATGTCACCAAATAAAACAAAATTTTAATATTATAAAAACGTATTTAATGTCAATCAGTTTAGAAACTTCTGTAGTAATCACATACAACAATAAAAATGTCATAGAAAAACTATCTTATAGTGAGCTTAGGACATAATTACATGTTTAATATGCCTCAAATCATCCTCGTCTTTTCATTATATGTCCCACTGCAAGGCAGAGCTCACCTCTGAGAAAAACCAGCCTATTGCGGGTTGGGGACTTTACACGTTGTACAAAACATAATACAAAACACCTTCTTCTACGTTCAGGTTTCATCACTGTTTTCCTTTACCCGTAGTGAGAAATATTGCTATTAAAGATTCGCAAATGTACGTAATTTGATATTAAAGTCATAGGTGACGGAAAATATACAAAATCGTGATTAGACCTGTCATGTTGTATGGATCAGAATGTTGGGCGATGAAAAGGGAGCATGAACGAACTGGCATGTAGCGGAAATGCGAATGTTGCGATGGATGTATGGAGTAACGAGAAAGGATAAGATAAGGAATGAGTACATCAGGGAAGTTGAAAGTGGCGCCAGTGACGGAAAAGATGAGGAATAATAGGTTAGCGTGGTATGGACATGTCATGCGGAGGGAAGAATGTCATGTGACGGGAAGAGTGCTAGATATGAATGTGGGTGGATATAAGGGGAAAGGAAGGCCAAAGAAAAGATGGATGGATTGTGTGAAAAATGACATGGATAAGAAAGGTGTATAAAAATGACGGCTGATAGGTTAGAGTGGAAGAAAAATATATATTGTGCCGACCCCACCTAGTGTGGGATAAGAACAGGAAGAAGAAGAAGGTGCCATCACTAAAATCGACGCGGCACCACCATAAAGGTTCTTTTTGCGTGCTGGCAACAGTTATCAGGACCAGCTTGATTGTTTTTGCCTAACCAATGGCCGATACCTCCAATGAACACTACACCAACTCATTGATCATCTCTGATTTTCTTTTGTTTTATTGTTTCTTTATTTTTTTGACACAATTCGTTTTTTGTTCATTTTTCGAATTTTCTTTTTATTTCTTTGTTTTTTTTCGCGAAATTCGGGAACCATCATACTACCTATTAGTAAATAAAATAAGACTGTTTACATTAAAAACATTCATTGGAGGTATCGTGGTGCTTAAGGGCTAGATCATATTTTTATTATAAACAAAGGGTTTTCACAAAAAAAGGATTCATCAAAACAAGGCACAGAGTTAGCAATAGGTACCCGTTTGCAAAAAAAAACTATTTTGGAACGAGAAGGGTTCAATTTTGCTGATATTACAAGCCGGACTTAACCGTCGTCCTCTCAATTTTTAAATTGACAATATAATACTAAGCGAGCTCGTGAAAATAAATAAGTGTATCAAAAGCCAATAATTGTGGTAAAAAAAACAGACAGTTCTTGTCAAATAAACAGGTAATAGCAATAGATAGATAGATATAGACAACTATAGATAGATAGAGATAGATAGAATAGCCTTGTGAAAGAGTTTGTATAGGGAAGAACTGCCACTTTACCTATTTCAGCCGCCAAGCAATAATGTGAGCATTATTGCGTTCCGGTTTTGAAGGATAAGGGTGCTAGTGACATTACAGGCACATGGGATTTGTCAACGATCTTTGCGATTTAAAGCTCTGAGTGGCACTGTAACTGTCTTGTTCCTTTCATCACTTGGTATTATAAAAAAATAACAATTTTTCAATTAAATATTATTACGTAAAATCACTTTAAAGAAAAAAAGAAAATAGTAAATTTGTTGAAAGCATGTGAATTTCATTAAATTCTACACTGGTTTCGACAAGTGTATTAGGCTTAGAATAATAACGCATAGAATGATAGTTTCATATCAAACGAACTGTCACAAGTGAGGCAAAAATCAAATTCATGTAGGCTAGTTTTAGTAGTAGGTTAATTTTCGGTTTTAGTGAATATTTATATAAAAATACAAGTTGAAACGCGTTACTTCCTTGTGGAATGTGATGTTAGTATCTATTTTATGTTTGTCTGACGTATTTTTACACTCATTTACCGCACATTTCGTCATTTTTAGCTAAAATTCTTGATCTGTTCGCGGTGCAAGTTGATCTTGAGCACTGAAGGCCCGCCCGCTCGTGTAGGCCCTTTGGGAGCGCTTCAATTTGCCTCACTTAGCGTGTGCAGGCTAGGTTTCTATGCGTTATTATTCTAAGGTATTAGGTATGTTATCTTGTTTTTTAATTTTCAATGTAACCTCGGCAACAAACCGCTTTCGCAGTGTGGCACAAAGCTGTATTATCTTGTGTGTGTTTTTGAATGAATATAAAAAATAGACAGTCCTCAGATTAGGCTACCACCGCTATTATACAAAGTCTTAGAATATTCTATATTTACATACAACTAGCATTTAAACATGTGTCTTTTGGTACAAAACTAGGATCTTACGATCCTAGTTTCAGTTGTTTCACCGTAAGTATGTAACACTACGGTGTTTGCCTGCTTTTTATTATCATTGTCCAACTTTACATTTCTTTAATCGATTCCATTGTACCTTTTAAAGTTAGATATAACAAGATGTAGACGTTATCTTTCCAAATCAAATTCCACCTTAAAAACACCTCTCGATCTGTGAATCTGTGAACGAAATTCAGCGCAATAAATCAATAATCCATAAAGACGATCTCAACTCATTCAGCCCCTCGGAAACAATTAAGCACCCCGGCCCCAACCTTCCTCCCACCCCTTCGGTAATATCGCCTGGTAATTACGCTGTCAAGTGACGAAACGAAGATTTTTACGCACTCCTATACAATGTTGACACTGTCACATCTATAAACCATTTAAAGGTTATTCTCATTAAACATTCCCCAGATGAGTAAACAGGTAGGAATGCCTTCAAATCTATACTGGTAATTTTGAATTTCGATATTGCCGGCGTATAAGATGTCTCTACTTGTACCTACTCTACTTTTAAGCTAACATTATTATTACTTCAAATAACGCTCTTCCTGCAGTTTTTAGTTTGAGCTCGTCGACGTAGAAGCCAAAATACTACGGTTAGAATATAAAAAACAAATTTTCAAAACAAATCCACGACAACAATAGAAACACCAAACCCTCTTCCTCGACGCTAGCCCCTTTTTGGTAATATTGTGCGGTAATTACGGTGTTAAGAGAGCGTAGATTTTACGCACTTCTCTGGAGCGCTTTAAGGCTTGTAATAAGTTTTGTGTTATACCACCGAGCGCTAAAGTTGGCTCTTATGTCGTCACGTAGACAAGACGAAGAATTTCTTTACAGATTTTTGTATAAAGAATATCTTTTTTATACAAATCTGGTATTATCATTCTGCACTTTATAATCTCAAAAAACATACATAAATTCTATGTATTAAAGACATAGTAGTAAATCGTAAAACGTATAATAGTAAAACCTATCTATGTATATAATGTAATAGTAAAACCTATTTATGCTTCCTAGACGAAGTAAATAAACCAACTGCATTAAGCAAAAGTACTATCTGAAAAATAATACCGAGTCTACATAACCGAAGCTCAGAGTTACTTCGCAACGTATTCACGTCTCGTGGTCTCAGCATAGTTCAACCGTAAAAACGAAACGGGGGAGGCAAAAAAGAGGCCGACGAAGGCAAACATCACAATTTGCGGCACAAAGAAACATCTTTCTCTTACGTACGGCAGTAAAAATCTGCGAAGGTAGTATCGCGAAGATGGAGAGAGCTAACGAGCGAAGCTCGCGGCGAACGCTCTGATTTCCAATTCAAAGGAAAATTGCGATCCATAACGTCGGTGGTGGTGGGTGCGGGAGGGGGTGGAACCCCCCTTCGGTTGCTACGCGACGCGGGGAGGAGCCGCTGCAATCTCGGTCCAATGGCACGACGGATATAAATTGCTCTCGCGTCGCGACACTAATGCCAGAACGGGAGGTTCGATTCCCTCTCTTTCACACTAATGAAGTCGGTAGTCAGTAGATCCCTTGATTGACGGACTCTGGCGGCCCTTTTTCGAAATGCTCTATAACTGTAAATACAGCTGTGTAGGTATCAAAGCGGTGCCGTGATTTGTGCAGGTAATTGCCTATTGCGATACGACGACTCCGTATTGGCCGATATGGACATTGTTTTCCTTGTACACTAAATGGCATTGACCCTTATATAGTGCATTTCTTTCACTAGTTTACATTAATAATAAAGATTACATTCATAAAACACATTACGTACTAAAGATATTTGCATATACTGGAAGTACCACGCCTATCGGACATGGAAGGAACGTACTATGTTAAATACATAAGATACTATATTACTTAAAACCCTTTCGGTCGACATCATAAAAGTGTTTTTTCAAGACAACCTTTTTTTTGAGAAGAAGTAAGTAATCTTTGAGTATAGTATTACTTACTTACTTTTAAAAATAAAATGATATGTCCATGAAGTAAAATATCGTATCTACATTATTAAAAGTACTTTTCATCCGTGTGTCATAGACACATTCAGTATACTATTACTTATTAAGGCTCTGAATTTCTTTCAACTTCTATATTACAGCCTATTGCGATGCAGTAAATTATGTTTCATAATTTAAATTTATTATTGTAAAAGGTAAGGTCATCTGCACAATATACACTAAATATAAAATAAATCACACATGACAACTAACATAATTTTATCTCAAAAATTGCGTTACATTTTAAAGTCAGTCATTCGTATACGATTTAATTTTAAAGTGACAGTGTTGTCTTTTCACTTTGAATATGATGCAATTTTTGATAATACTATATAAGTTGTCATGAGCAAAATATTTGCATACCTTAAAAAAATATATGCACATACTGACTCTACATAGACTGTTTAAAGGTAAAACCACATAAGTGACATTTTCCACAAAAGTCTTTAATTTATATAGCTATGGTAGGAAAATCACTATCTTTCTGCACGTGAAACTCAATAACAAAGTTATAAACTTAATAAGAGTTTTATCTGCAGAAAGTCGGTGATTTTTTTACAACTGGTACATAATTTGGCCGCATAATTTACCTTTAAGCAGACGACATTATATGTTTTGTTTTTCATGTCATTTTGCAATTTTAGCAAAAATTTACATCACAATTTCAATCGAAGAACGTAAATAGCTTTTTTTATGAAAATTATAATTTACATGCTAAAGGAGAAGATTAGTCTGGTCAATGTTTCTTATAATAGTCCAGGAGTCATAGTCATTATTAAATATATAGTTACGTAGTCCGGACAACTTAACAAAAGCATGGCTCCTTCTCTCCCCGGAGTATGTATTGTGTTTGTGTTGCAATGGTAGAACATAATATGAGCAAAGTTGAAAAATTCCCTGTTCCAAAATACTTTTGTTTGCCAGTAAATATTATTCCAATATAGAACCCTCTTTTCAACAAAAAAAGAATCATCCGAATCGGATCACAAATGTCGGAATAATCGCGTAACATACAAATTGAGAACCTCCTTTTTATAAGTCAGCTAAAAATATTGTGTGCGCCTTACAAACACCTAAACACCTTCGGTTTACAAGAATAAGCAAGCTGCGGGGGGCCACCAGCAGGCCACCTGCTTTCAAAAAGAACCCTTAAGGCGGTACAATAACAGTGAATATCGTTTGTAGAGCATTCACTACTCTCCGAAACGGTCTGTGTTTATATTTGAAGACGATAAAAAATCTGGACTTTTATAACACTGTTATATTTATCATAATGAATGACGTCTTTATATGGTATTAAAAATTGATAGTATAACATGTACGATTAAACTCGATACGCAAGATAAATTTTATTTGTATCTCTAGCACTGATTTGCGGATACGACCAGCTGCCATAAACGGAAGCTGTAATATTAGCAATACTTATAGCAGAAAGCGGTACTCCTCGATATGGCACTTGCCATTAACACCACTTCTTCCATAAAAAAATCATTTTAGGCCGTGGAAGAGAAGGGATTCTGAAATAGATAATCGCTCCTTTTCAAATGTAGTGACCTAAATACAAACTACACACCATTCATTTTTGTTTTATTACACAAATGCAATTGCAATGAGCTAAATTTTATTTTAAAAAGACCCAGATCTTTTTATTGTTTAAAACAATCACTAGAGAACAAGAGCCTGCATACAATTCGTATGTTTTGTATTTTGTACATTCTGCAGTTGCTTTTAAAACAATTATTAAAAAAATTTAGATGATTTTGAGATAGGCCACTATTCTAGAGTGTCATCGACATTTATACTCAAAATAATAGTAATAATTGTTACCTAATACTTACAACATGAGCTAATGTATAAATCTATTACGTACTATCAGGAAAGTTAAAGGATTCTGGTCCCAAAATGGTTTTATCTAATAGCGTAGATCATAGCCAGTCCTGTCCCTTACTTTGTTCTTGTATTAGATTGTTCGTGTAGTAAGCTAGCTGGGATGACATCTACTTTACGAGGTATAGTGTAAGAGAAACAATCTTAAATAGCATCTTTATTCGCTCATGGTTTAAGCGGAATTGAAATTCGTTATTCAATAACAATATAAAGAATGTTAAGCATAAAATTTCCTTCAGTACGCAAGCCCGCTGGCCTACTAAGCCTACTAAAGAAGATGACGTAATTTCAACAAATTAAATTGTCGATTTTTTTTTGGTAATTAAAGTGAACGATATGGACCGTATCGGAATGTAGAAGGAGTTACGAAAACGACAGAAATTAGTACAAATACATATGAAACGCAATAAGAAATACAATACACGACACACACTAACAATCAATCAAACAATAATGAAAAACAAAAACATAGCAAAAGGAATAAGAAAAAGCAACGAATTCGAGACAGTAATCTTTTGTTTTAGTAACAATAAGATGTAAGCTTTACTTACTTGATCATCCTTACCTGTATGCAAAAAGAACCCATAAATTGGTAATGCGTCTACTTTGTTGATAATACTTGATCACTTCAACACCGAACGAGCGACAGGAAATCCGAAACCTTTATAAAGAAACATATGACTGTGGTGAAATTAAGTCGTATATAGAAAAATAAAAAATGAAATATCTCATTCTATCTCATGTATAATTGTTAATTACACCAAACATTATAAGAATCTTTGTGAAAGATCCGTAGCTCTATCAAAAGTTATCTGGCAACAACGTCCAAATCCGGATAATCCGTGCAGATATCCGCGTATCGATCCGGCTCATACTACTCGGGAACGACAGAGTTCGTTGGTGACACCATGTGTTTGGGTTCTGTAGGTATTTTTGTTTGTTTTTTATTAGAAATGTAATATCCGTCACAACCTGATAGAATATCGTTAAATATGGAAATTATAAACACAAAAATAAGTGAAATTTTTATTATTTTTTAATTAATGGAAACTGAGATCAAGCAACCAAAATCAGTAACATACCTAAACAAAGCAACATAATCCAATCTTCAGTCAACGCAGCATACGTCGAACTGGATCCTGCTTTAAAGAACACCGGTATGTGAAACGGCTGTGCACGGGTTTCTTCTAAAGAGAGGGTTTAGGCCACAGTCCACTTAGACATAGACTTCACACGTTTTCCAAGGGTTGTCCACCTTTTTTGACATACAGATTTCATCGTAAGGGTTTTCTTTACCGTTAGCGACATAATATTGCTAAAAAACATACACAAATGTATGTTACTTACAAATTAAAATCATAATTACATGTGTACATGGATTTAAAACGTCGATCTCTTGAAAGTCAATCGTTTAAATACTAGGCTACCAAAGCTTGAAGGCAAAATAATTGTTTCCTTTTTTGACTCTGGTCCGGTTATACGAATTTTATATTACAACGTGAAAAAGTGATTTGTATTATAAGTATTAAGGCTAGAGATGCGCTGAGTACAAATTGTACCTAGTAACTGAGTACCGAATATTACTCGGTTTAACATTTGCCGAGCCGAGTACTTGGCCGAGTTACTCGGTTCATTACAACCGCAACGCGATGATCCTAAAAATCCCATTGCTCTAGAATTAGACCGATATGTCAATGAAAATTTATTGTCGTGAAAGCGGAGTCCTTTGCAATGGCGGGCAAGGTACAAAACAAGATATCCAAAACTGGCACAGTTAGCACGAGTGTTTTTATGTCACCTGCAAGCACTGTATAGCGAGGGGTTATTTTTCGAAGTGGGTAATGTGTATGAAGAAAAAAGGAACAGACTATTACCTGAACGCGCAGAAAGCCTTGTATTCCTACATTATAAATTGCCTTTGTTAAATTTTAAATATTAATAATGTAAACTTTTTTTTTAATTACTAAATTGTTACAATTGTCTAAAATTTCTAGTGATAAATCTCTCTTGATTATTTTAAATATATTGTTGGTTTTACTTTATTTTGTCTATAGCTGTAATGATTTATTTTAACCGAGTACTCTTCTCATGAACCGAGTTATTCGGCCGAGTACGAGTAGTAAAAAAACGGCTGAGTACACCGAGTACCGAGTAGCAAACGAGTACTGGGCGCATCTCTAATTAAGGCATTCTCTTGCTTGTCTATAAATATAGCCTTAAAAGTTTAGCCTAAATTCACAGACGATGGTCACTCTAGGGATGCTGTTTTCGCGGCCCGCGTGCCTGTATTAATACACGTCCGCGTAATCTGTGCGAATGTGGCCCTAATATTAACGATGCAACACACGTCCCGCCCCCTGGACTTCACAGTTTGCAGGGCACTTGAAAGATTTTAGTACACGCACAAATTAATACTTGGATCTTTGTTCACGGACTATGTTCTTTCTTTTATTTATTTATTATCAGGCAATATGACCCATATACATATCAGAAGGTCTAACATACCTACAATATAATAGAACACTATTTATTCACGACGTGTGATGCAACTTGGGTGTCCGGTTACCGGCATCGGAAACGTTGATACATGACACCCTTCGGCCAAAACTTCTTCTTCATGAAGATCGACAGATGTTGAGTTGGTACTCTTACCACAAATTAATTAAAATTCACATTGTGGCGAGACCCCAACCGCTCGACCCTCAGGGTATCTTTGACTTTCACCCGTAAATACTTCACAATGTCCACAGATTTTATGTAGTAATGAAGCCGTGACACGTATAACAACGTCGCCGGCAGTTAGTAGTAGTAGTAGAGCTCCATGTAAAAGTGTTCATCGCGGGAAGTACTGTCACCTTCCTTATTATTGCTATCAAGCAGTAATGTGAGAATTGGGAGGGTAAGGGCGCGGGTGCAATTACAAGCATCGGACTTGTCAACTTATATCTCAAGGTGACGGGGGCAGCGGCAGTGACCCTCAGATCTTTGCGATTTAAAGCACTGAGTGGTACTGTAATTGTTATGAAGAGGAGTGTCGCTTACCACCAGGCGCATGACCTGTTCGTCTTGGTTTTATAAAAAAAATCGTCGTCGGTACCACTCTTAAGAGTGAGCAAATCGGCCAATATTATAATAAGAACAGCAGTGTAGTAAATGATACAATATAAATTAGTTGTATGTAAAACGTTTTACTTATAAATTTGTATCATTTTTGTAAAAAATAATGCATTGTAACGTTAATGATAAATGGGTTTATACCTAAATGAATAAACGTTTTATTTATTTATTTTATGGCAGACTATTTATCTGAACTCTGAATAATTATAATACGTATTAGTTTTAATATGTAACAAGCATAATTACTGCGGTACGATACTGTGGTAGGTACGGTACTACGTTAGTAAAAATATAATCCATTACACTGACCCAACGCACATTACATAAATTTTTATAACCAGGGACGTATTGGCGAAAGATAGAGCCCTGTTATATTTTCATAAACTAAATTTTCATTAGACGTTTCGTTTGTCTACAGGAGAGAAGCCGCACAAATGCCAAGTTTGTGGGAAGGCGTTCAGCCAGAGCTCGAATCTGATAACTCATTCGCGTAAACACACCGGCTTCAAACCCTTCGCATGTGACCTTTGCGGACGGTCCTTCCAACGCAAGGTGGACCTGCGAAGGCATAGGGAGACCCAACATGCGGACTTGCGGCCCCCGCAACCGCATATGCAGCCTCCGCATACTGACGTGCATGCCATGCATGCGAGTGAGATGCATGCTGTGCCAGAACATCGGATAGGTGAGTTTGACAACGTAATTAACTGCACGCAGTTTTCGAACACATAGGAATTGATGTCACAATTAGGCATTACTTTCTTTAACAGATAATTTTTATGCCTCTAATTACAAAAGTTGTTTAGATCAGTAAAGCTTTAAATAAAATAATTTGTCATTTGTACCGAAGTGTTAAAGTTAAAGGTATTATACCTATAATTGGAGACCATGATAACTTAAAAAAAATAAATCCTGTAATAAAAAAAATAAAAACAAAAAAATAATATGCTATATATTACTAACCCCATTCATCCGTTCACAGATCTCCGTGGCTCACAAGGCCTGCGACCTCAGCTGGAATATAGGCCCCACATGCCCAGCGGGGTGCCCCCTCTACAGCCTTTGCCCTCCTGAACCTCAACCGCCTTTGCGCCCCCCACTTGGCGTTAAGGCTTTTGACTTTATGTAAATTGAGGTATATTAATATCCTTTCAATATAAAATGTTCATTGATCGGACTTTGAACCTTATTTCTTTTAAATACTCAAATTTAAAACAAAATTAAATTGTACAACATTGCAGTCAACAAATTTTAATTCCATTTAAAGCATTTTAGTTCTTTAAGTTTATTACAAACGTGAGTCCGTTGCGTCGTTTTTCAAATACCTAAAAGGTTTATTATCCTTTGTCGTATCTATTGATATCTTTGTTAGGTGTTGATTATAGATGTATGAATCACAGAAGGATTTGTTACTAATTGTTAGTTTCCTTACAACTTATACATCTACGATTACGTGTAAATGATTTTTAAAATATTTTAAATTACATTTGAAAAAAAGTATATTAGTGGTCGTATTATCTAGAAATACCAAAGATTTATACCAGCTTGTTACCTTATTTAGGCACAAATTAATGTATAGCTATTATTTCTAGTATTATTTAAAAATTGTAATAAAAGACACTAAAAATTAAGTATAAAAAAGTGAGTTTTGTGATCTCTTGTGCAAAAAGTTTGAGTTATATTGTTTTAAAATATAACATCACGGACTGATAGAGTCATTCCAATAAAAAGAATAGTTTTATTAAATCAAAAAAAGAACACTCGCTCAATTTGTCTCTGCGGCGAAGCCTGATTATTCGATGCGGGTGTGTGTAGTCTGTTTATTTTGGCTTAACGACGAGGACATGGCAAATTAACAAAGTACTAAAGGTTGGTGGAGCATCGGTCTTCTTCGCTCCGGTTTTTTATAACGGGTCTTAAAGCTACTTAAGTGCTTTCACAAAAAATATAATATTTCAAATAATAAAGCGACATCTTTTGCCTGCCACTGATAACTGTAAAGATACCTGATTGGGCGAAAAAAAAAACGTCCATAGTTTTCTCACAGACGGCAGCAGGAAATCAGTGACAAAAATGCTGCATATGGCGGTCCAGACCTAACTTTTCAACCTTTTTTGGAGCTATCTTTTTAAAGGCTACACACTGTACTGCTTTTTCGCAGGGGCAAGTTCCATAGTTGATATGACGTAGGAATATAACGTAGGTAGAATATTCAACTTTATTTTTTTAAACCAATCATGTGAAATATGAACAGAGTATTCCGAAGTATCATTCCATATTCCATACTCTATATACATAGACACACAAACACACACACAAATACGCACGCACACGCACACACAAAGACACACATACTAAAAAAGGAAAGTTCAAACTGCCCTTCAATTTTCAGCTCATTCCATTTTCCTGAAATATTTGTTTTACCTAATTGTCTGCTTTATAAATAGGTACTCTACATTTTGTAAGTAAAACATAGTATAATAATACAAGTATGGTAACTCTATGCAAATGACGCACACATCTGCATTCTCTCACGATGCGATGCGTTTGCACGTAGTTAGGCACTATACTTGTCTTATAACTATACTATGGAAAAGCATTGTTATTATATTTATATTTTTCATGAAAGTAGAGCTATCTTTATAATATAGTAAATAATACATGCTTTTATATTGAACTTTTTTGGCTGTGTCAACGCATAATAGACAAAACTGCTGGGATTTTCTTAGTGCGTCCTTACATCTACGTTGGACATCAAAGCGAAATGTCAGCAGAATCAGAAAGCAGCTAGTAGATTTTTATAAAAGAAAATGGTAAATCTCGGGTCAGTGTTCTCTATCTAATTTTCGTGGCCGTTTCTATTATTTAAATATACTATTCACGAATATTAAATAATATTGCACGACAATACACTCGAATACTTAACCCTTTCATTGACAGTATTTAAATAGTACCGCACACAAAAATGTCAGTAATTTAAGAAAGAAAGAAAAAAAAATTCATTGCCATTAATTTTAAATTATACTTACAAAATAAAAAAATAAATTAAAAGTAAAATTAAATATACTGAATCGGCACCACTGAGCATATGCCGTAGCTGAGAATAACTACGGAGCTGGGAGCTGGAAGTGCGTCACAGGCGCACCTAAGCGTGAAACACAGAAGTATAATTCCGTGTAATTTATATGATTAAAACGACAACACACCAATAGCGGGTGTTGTATCCATATAAATACACGGAATTAGATCCGCCGCGGTACCGACCCGACACGTGCCCGACCCGCATCCACTCGAAACATTGACATTTTTATATTCGCAATCATGCAAATAATATAAATATTGTGTTTTCTTGCCCTAGTGCTTACTTTGATTCAATATAAAATGTTCAATGTATGTAGATCATTGAATTTTGTCAGTATGTTTTTGATACTTCTCTATGGAAAAGCGGTACGCGGCAACTATAAAGCCCGTAGTTGGTTTTTGAGATCCATACAGCGAAACGGGTACCCCGTACTATCATATTCTAATATTTAATTTTACGATAGACACTGTTGACTATGAATGGGTTAAATAACCAGAATTACCACGGGAATTAGATGCTGAACATTAACCCTAGAATTACCGAAAATGTATTTGTATAAAATCTATTTCCGTACAATTAGGACATAAGTCACAATTTGATTTTCTTTAAATTACATAATTATATACAGAGTTTCGTCTTCTATGTATGTTGTGGCGCAAAGAATTCATTTAAATTAAAATTCTAAGTTACACGTCGTCTGTCTAAGGATGCACTTATTGAATGATTATTTACATACCAAAGATGTGAAATCCGTTATGCCAAAGTCACATAGTAAAATTGTACATAATATGCGGTAACTAATAATTAGTGAAGACATAACATTATATACAAAAGTAAACTCAAATGTAGTATATAATAGCCTAGATTTTACTTACAAATCATTCATTTTGTGCCATAAATTTTATCTAAATAGCTACAGTTATACTAAATCATATACTACACCGGTAAAAGTATGAAAGGTTCATATTTTTTTTATCACAATTG
Organism: Hyposmocoma kahamanoa; assembly: GCF_003589595.1. Lineage (NCBI taxonomy): Eukaryota > Metazoa > Arthropoda > Insecta > Lepidoptera > Cosmopterigidae > Hyposmocoma > Hyposmocoma kahamanoa. Next base: position 5,434,098 of record NW_020653337.1, read on the forward strand.
TCTTCGTAGAAATGAGGGTAGTGTAAAAACATACAAAATATTTTTCGTCGTCTCATATTTACCTAGGTCATCTATTGGGAATTCACAAGAATTCGCATAATTGGTAGAATTATGAGAATTTTGCAAATCACTTATGCGATTCTAGGAAATTATTGCGAATTCTTAATTATTTCGAAGAATATTGTTGTGAGAATGTTGCTGAATTGACTTATTTACTATACATTTTGAAACAACTTTTTTGTTTTTTGAGCTTGCACATTGTTTATTATATTTATCACACATTTGGCTTTTGTTTTGTCAGCCATATTATTATAATTTTATGTGCTAAATCATTTAATTATAAGCAATTATTACAAATAAATATATTGTGTAAATAAATATGAATGTATATTTCACTTTAGAATTTTAATGTAAAATTTTATGTGGATAACTCATTTTGTAAATATAACGTGTATATTATCATAATTATGTGAACAAATCCAAAGAAACGTGCAATCCTGTGTCATAATAATTATTACGACTTATTATTATAAATATCACTTCAATAAAATGATGACGTATAAAAACGTTATGACTATTTTATTTATGTTACTTACCCCACTTAGAAAAAGACATTTTAGAATTATTAGTGTTTACGTATGAGTGTATTATGTGTGATGTACATACGTAATGTACGTGTCTGAGAGTGTTTTTTATTTTTTTTTATTATTTATACCAATTGAAGGGATGAACAACTCGTGGGCCAGATGGTAAGCTGTCTTTAACAGTTGCAATGCCACTCAGAGCTTAAAGTCGCAAAAATCTGAAAGGTACTGCCACTGCGCGCGTCACCCTGAGACATAAGTTGAGAAGTAACATGTGCCTGTAATTTCACCAGCACGCCTACCCTTTACCCTACCCTGATATTAATAGAATACCAAAACTACTTGGTTTTAACGACCTGTGAATAGTTATTAACAAAATATCGACTGTAAACTGGCAAACGGTACTGTCTCAATTTTGACAATTTTCGTCATTTATACAGCACCTGGTTAGAAGTTGTTACAAGTCGAATGAAGTCGACTCTGGCGACGAAATTAAATGTATCTGAGATGGAATTTGTTACAACGCTGCGGAGTATGAAATAGTATAAAATGGTATAAAAAGTGAAATATTTAGAAAATTTAGATAGTATCGGCTGCCAGTTCACAGACGATATTATGAAATATTTTGTATTGTATGCAATAGTTTTATTTCCATTGTTTAAACGTAAAAAGCACGAAGTATTGTTTGGGGAATGTTTATATTTATAGGTTCCTTATTTAACATTTAGCAGCCAGGACATGGGTAACTGACAAAAAGTTGGTACATAAAGGTTACCATATAAATACACCTTACCTATTGTCGCCAAGTAGTAATGAGAGCCTTGCATTCCGGTTTTAAAGGGTAAGAACACATGGGTCTTGTAAACTAAAGTCTCACGGTTACTGTGCCCCTCAGATCTTTGCGGTTTAAAGCTCTCTGCTTCACTGCAACTGTTATGTACAGGCGTGTCGCTTACAATCAGGCACAAGACATGTTCGGCCCGTCATTTTGTAGTATAAAAAATATATACTTCAATTTCTAAATTACTACGTTTGTGGCCACGGATAACGCAATAAGGGTGGCAACATACTGTTCAAAGTCAATACAGTCCTAAAATAAAAAAGAGTTGATATTATAATGAAACCAGCCCCCTTAGCATGGCACGCATGATAGTCGCGACGCGAGCGATAAAATTGGAATTAGCGCGCGCTATTGGCTGTCTCAATCAGATCTAATTTAGATAGCCAATAGCTCGCGCTTATTTCAATTTTATCGCGCGCGTCGCGACTATCATGCGTAGCCATGCTATGGAGGCTGCAAGTCGAAGACGGTTCACAACGGTTGGATCAATATGGTCGATTGGATCTAAACAGTATCCTTAAGGCGAGTCAGCAGAAGAGAAGCGGGAAAAACTGTTTTGCTAGATCAAATGGTTTAAGTATTTACTTTCAAATAATGGATTAACCAAAAATATACGATACACCAAAGGATATTGTCTAAAGAATGTGTTAATTAGTTACGCGATAGTATGTACTTGTCCGATTATATAATATCCTGAAGACAGGTTAAAATAGAAATCCAAAACGAATAATTTAAGAATAAAATATCAAACTTTGTACATAATTTTTTATGGAGATATTTCTCTTTAAGTACTACAGAGAACTTGCAAAAGTTATAAATTAAGTTTTCAACTGAAGCACTTTAGTTATTAAATTCACATTAATCACGAAATTTGCAAATTGTTTAGCGGTTTAGCGACACGCCCTATCAGTCTCCATCGGGCGCTTGTCGACCTCTGATCTGTGTCAAATTTTCTCCGCCTGTTCTCGTTTAATTCATATTAATTTTTAACGCGCGGATCGCGAGACGCGCGAAGCGACAAACACACCCCACCTCCTAAAATCTATTCTCGAGTTGATTAAGAAAATTAACATCTAAAACTAACATCTAACTTAAAAAAAATATATAATAAGAATGTCACATAAAAAATTAGTCAAATTGAAAAAAAAAACATAAATAAAATTAATTCAAGTCAAGCTCACCCTACGTGGCGATTTCGAGCCAACAACGGTTGTACATCGACGTGGTAATCAGGCGAGCAAACAACTCTCGAATTAAGCCATTGCTACTCCGTCCAAGCCTATCCATAAAAGAAACTATACGACGTCACACGATGGCACAGAACGTGTCAATACGAGCTTTCATGAACATGCTATTTACAACACCTCGCCTTATAGAACCATGCTGTTTAGATATAATAATACAATGTTTTTACAATGGGTGGTGCTAACATAACACTCTCGCACAAGGCGTCAAGCGGAGTGCGCGCGCGCGTCTTCTTGTCATAAACAAACAAATATCTACTTACGGATAAATTTAGTAAATATTAATTGAGTTTAAAATGGAGTGCCAAAAATGTAAAAAAGTGTTATCGAGGAAGGGTTCGCATTTCATGTGTCAAGGACCATGCCAAGGGACATTTCATAAAGGTTGTGTTAAAGGCCTTGCTGCTGATATAAAAGCAGGTAAAGACAGAATCTACTGTAATAATTGTGAAGAGGAAGACGAAGATTCGGAGAGTGAGGAAATAGAGGAAGATAGTCAAAACCTTAAGAAAATGCTAAAAGACATCCAAAAAAAGGTCAGTGTCCTTCCAAGTCTTATAAAACAGTTAGATACCATAAAAGACAGTATGAATCTTCTCTCCGACAAATACGATAATTTAGTGGCGGAACAAGATCAAGCAAAAACCAAAATTAATAAGCTTGAAAAAACAGTTTCAACAATTAACAACAAATGTGTGTACTTAGAAAAATGTAACATCGCTCTTGAACAAAAAGTGCACGAGTTTGAGCAAGCTACCCGACAAAATAATATTGAAATAGTTGGTGTTGAGCAGATTCCAGGAGAAAATATAAAAGAAGTCGTGAAGAAAATAGGTAGTATTATGGAGGTGTGTAGTGATGACATTGCATGGTGTAAGCGTAAACAAACACGTAATCAAAGCAATAAACCTGCCTCAATCATGGTTTGGTTTAAAACAACGGGCACCGCTACTCGTGACAGCTGGCTAGCTCAGCGACGAAAGCTGGTTGGAGTGACAAGTAAAAACATTACAGAAGGTAAAAATATGGACAGAATATACGTTAACGAGGATTTAACAACTTCTAATAAATCTTTACTATGGAACGCAAAGAAGCAACTTAAGGGTATATTCAAATATATATGGGTGAGCAATGCCAGAATATTAGTGAAGAAAGACGAAGGAGATAAGTCTGCGTGGATAAGGTCAGAAAGTGATATCAATGAATTGCTCACAAAAAAGTGAATGGAACTGTAGTGACGTTGTGTTATTACGTTCTTAAATTCACCCTCAAAATTCGCAGACATAAATGAAATTGAGTATATACGTGACGAATCAGGTACTTCAGTTAATTTCAACAGTTTGGATAGCTGGTTTTTGTCTTTTAAAGAGAAAAATGACTTTAGTTTAGTGCATATTAATATTAGATCTCTTAAGAAAAACTTTGCAGAGTTACTTGTTACTTTAGAGAATAATTTTAAAAATCTAGATGTTCTTGTCATAACAGAACCAAACATAAATTTTTCATTATTGAGTTTTTATAAGATAGACGGTTTTAATATTAATAGCTTTATTCGTGTAGGACGTAGTGGTGGCGGGGTGTTAGTTTACACGAGCGCGGCTCTTAAGGCGAGAGTGAGCGAGATGCCTAGTATACGTATGACTGTAGCGGAGTGCGTTACCGTCATTTTGCAAATTAATAATGAACCGGTACAATTGATTTCACTATACAGGCCACCTAAAATTAAAAAAGTCAACCGTCTTGCACAGTTTCTGAACGAATTGCGTAGTCTTTTACAAAGCTTGCCAAAAACAATAAAAATAGTTCTATGTGGTGATATTAATATAAATCTCATAAATAAACAAAATAATTATGTTACAGAATATGAAAGTTTAATGGCTGAATTTGGATTCACTAAATGCATTGACCAGGTAACGCGCAGAGAAATTTTAAACGGAAATCTTGTGGAATCTTGTTTAGATCATATTTACGTTCGTGTACCTTTAGCTACTATTAAATCTGCTGTTATTCAACAAAAAATATCAGACCATTATTTTGTATCAGTTGTGTTACGGTGGAAGTGTGATTTACGGGACACGATTGTACAGAATGCATTTAACTCCTGTTCTCGTCGTGTTATTGATAACCGTTTGGTTAGAGAAAAGTTGTTATCAGTTGACTTCGACAGTTTGATGAATATAGAATGTGCCAACGAGTTATACACTGCCTTTAGTTTATTGTTTACTGATATTTATAATCAGTGTTATAAAAATCAAACAACTAGTATCAGTGGTAGGGATAACAAGTGCTGGATTACAGATAAATTGAAAAATATGTTAAAAGAAAGAGATAGATTGTTTGTAGTATGGAGTAATCAACCAAAAAATATGTTAAAAAGATTAAATTATACAAGATATAGGAATAAATGTACAAAATTATTGTTTAAGTGTAAAAATGAGTATGATAAAAAGTGTATTATAGACTGTAATAAAAATATTAAAAAAATATGGGAACAAATTCATATATTGATGGGAAATAGTAGACCAAATTTAGATAGTTTCATCTTATCTAATTTTTCTCAGATGGGTGTGAGAGATATTTGCAATAATTTCGCCAATGCCTTTATTAATGGAATAGAACAAATAAAACATAATTGTAACAGTAAATGGTTGTGCAGGGATAGTTATGTCAAACGAGCGGACAGGCAGATGAGGTGGCAACCTGTGAAAAATCATCAGGTTAAGAAAATCATAAATAATATGAATTCAAAAAAGTCACCAGGTTGTGATCTGGTGCGTATGTCTGACTTAAAGTTTTCTGTAGATAAAGTATCCCCGGTAATAACAAAGTTGGTTAACTTGTCAGTGAGTAGTCACAGTTTTCCTAGTAAGTTAAAAGAGGCTATAGTGCGTCCTATCTATAAGAAAGGAAATTCTAAAAATTATGGAAATTATAGGCCAATAGCTATTTTATCCTCTATAGATAAAATTATAGAAAAATGTATAGTTGATCAGCTTGGAAATTACCTGCACAAAAACAATGTTTTAAATAAATGTCAACATGGATTTCAGAAGGGTAAAAGTACTAACACTTTGTTATCAAATTTTACAGATGAAATTAATAACAATTTAAGTGATAAAAAAACCATATTCGCAGTGTTTTTTGATTTTAAAAAAGCGTTTGATACATTACAAACAAATAACTTGTTAAATGCAATGGAGGAGTGTGGGGTTGGTGAGCCACTGAACAAATGGTTCCGTGATTACCTAACATTGCGTTCTTATAGAGTAAAGGTGGGTGATGACTATAGTGTAGAGAAACAAGTCCAGTGCGGAATCCCACAGGGATCGGGATGCGGGCCAGTGTGCTATCTGATGCATGTTAACAGTATATGTGGTGTGTTGCAGTATTGTACAGCACATATGTTCGCTGATGACCTGTGTATACTCCGTGCAGGTACTGATCTCGAAGAAATTAGTCGTCTCGTTCAACTAGATGTAGATGCAATTACCAAGTGGAGCCATGACAATGGCATAGTACTAAATGCTGATAAAACAAAATTATTAGTTATACACTCTCCCTATATGCCTTTAAAGCAGTCACCATGTCCTATACTCTCCCATTCATTTGATTGTATACACAATAATTTAATTAATTGTAGTTGTAAGCCTATAGAAAGAGTGAAATGTGTCACTTATCTCGGTATGAAAGTTGATGAACACTTTTCTTGGTCTAATCATATTGATTTTATTCATAATAAGCTAAGAATATTGTTGGGAAAATTTTATCATTTAAGTTTTAAAGTACCAGCCAGCACATTGAAGTGTTTATACATGGCATTGGTTGACTCCATATTAAGTTATGCTTTAGACTGTTATGGACTTTCATTTAAATCATACATAGACAGACTTGAGAATATGCAAGTTAGATTTTTGAAACTCTTAGTGAATAGTAAAACAAAAGATAAATGTAATGGAGAATATAATAAATTGTTTAAAATTTGTAAAATTCTGCCAGTTTCCATAAAGCACAAATATCTTGTAGCTGTTAATAACTTTGAAACACAGGAGCGTGGCTCATTATTGTGTCCTGTTAATAATGACTGTAACACGAGATCAGTGACCTCAGGTAAATATGTAGTACCAAAGGTTAAAAATTATTATGGAGATAGAACCCTAAAAAAACGTATTCCGTACCTACTGAATAGTTTCCCTGAGGTTATTAGACGTGAACATAAGAAAAATAAATTTAAACGTCTTTTATTTCAGCACTTGTTGGCTAGTTTAGATTAATTATTAATATTGTAATAGCGTAGTATTTGTAATAGTAATAGCGAGATTCATATTTTGATCCCGCAGTCAAACTGAATAATTCAGTTTTGTGGGACTATGTTCTAGATTAAGAAAATGTATTTTTGTAATTAATAAATAAATAAATAAAATAATAATCCGGTCGTATTCCCTAAGGTTTATAGAGTAGCTGAACAGACACTTTTCAAACATAATATCCCTTTACAGAAATGATTAAATTAATCGAAATACGATTCCTTGCCAAAAAGCCATTCAAAATCAACATTATGCAAATAAACATTGAGACGAAATGAGCTGGGAGACGTAAGCGATCTTAATTCAGTTCCACCATTAAGGATTTGTTAAGAACCTCCGAGTCACTTCTCTGGTTACTCAGGGGCTTGAGTTTCGATTGCGGTGAATGTTGACTTTAATATTCAGAGTGTTGAAAGCTTTTGGATAATATTTTAGGAATATTTCATCAAAAGTATACGATACTTACTTCGGAGGCGCAGTGTCCCAAAATTGGGTCTTAGCTACACCAGATTCTGCCACGCCACCCGGTTCTCTTTCCAGCCGCTATCGAGGTTTTTCAGATCTTTCTGGACTTCATTTCTCTAGCGGTACCTAGGGCGTCCCAAGTACGCTCTCTTCGTGAGACGATCCTCTCCCATTCTCTCCACGTGTCCGAAATAACGGAGTATCGCAGCTTTTTTCAATTTCAAGTTTCATCCTTGCTCTCCACATCCTATCCTTCCTTTGAGTCGGTCCCAGAATCTTCCGCAAGATTTTTCCAAAAGTTTTATGATTATTTTTTCCGGAAAAGTATAGGACACTATAAAATGTTCTATATCCTTCATAAATAGTTCTCAATGGCTTATTGTATAAATTATTATATAAACTATAGAATTAGCTTCCAAGTTTAATAGTAGAACAGGGCCGGCTGCTGCGGTTTCAGTAAACGAGGCGACATTTAATCGTCATGTATATATTTATTTAAACTTTTTTCTGCAGAGTTACGACTTTAAAGAATGTCATTATTGTCGTAAAAAAACGCCTCCGTCATCGTTTTATCCAAAACTTAGTCATGAGCTAGAAACTATTTACATCTGTACACGCAGGCCTGTACTATGGTATGGTACAACATACGATTACGGACAGTCAGTAACTAACAGCTGACGTGCAATGTTCAACTGTAACTGCCAGTATAAGTCTTTATTAGCTTAGCGGTTACAACTGAAATTTGTCCTGAAATTTGTTGTGAAATTTTGAACATGAAATAAGAAAAATCATTGGTTTTAGTGCGGTTAGTAAAACGTTGAAATTCGCCCAACTATGACGAAAATTGTTTATAAAAATCATGCCCCAAAATCCCACACCCGCTCCCTAAAAAATTAATCCAATTACCCAGACCTGATTCCATTTTTATCCGTTTGTTTGTCAATGCCGTTGTTTGCAATACCATGATCGATTGATCATTAACGTAATGGTCAATCTATTCGAGGTAAGGTAGACTCGCTTGATAAATGAGTGCCTCTCATCAATCAGAGAGTATTGAGTAGATTAATGCGTCTCAGGCATTTTGAAATACATTAGAGTTGTTTCATCTTATCCTTAGGTAGATAACCATGACTATATTGAGAAAGATTTTGTTTCAAGAAACTTCCAAAAATACAATGGGCAATGTATACGCTTCTATAACAAGATTCCGGTTGATATACAAAATTTGCCTTACACGAGGTTTAAAACTATAGTGAAACAAAAACTTTATACTAAAGGTTATTATACAACTTCTGCGTACTTGGATGACAAAAATCCGTGGTAGTAACCCGTTTAGCTCATGGAGGTAGTCTCGATCTCTGATGTTTCAAATAATAAAAAAAAAATATTGTAAATGTTATTTACAAAGAGCAACCCCTAGAGTTTCTTGCTCATTCTTCTCAGGGGAATCTGCCTTACGAATGAGCGGTAGAGTTTAATATTGTGACGATTTCAAGTGTAATAATGCTTACCTATGAAATAAAGATTATTTTGAATTTGAATTCGAATTTGAATTATTAAGTAAATTTTACAAATTTATAAAATTCTTTTAAAACAAGTGAGGTCAAAAACCTCCATCTAATATCATGAGGTCTACGATGCAACGCTTGCAAACGTACATAATGCCTATTCATTTTCGCATTCAAAACACCCAAGTCATAACGTTTAGGGAACAAAACTGCCGGCGTGGAATTTCACTCCAATGCCGTACTCCATATAGATATGAAAGAATCTCACCTTGATTAACATATTTTCTCATTTATTTTGGCAGATTCCTCTGCTACTACACAACTATGTTTAGTTTAAGTTTATTTTTGCGCGAAATTGAATACATTATTTACTATATGTCATACTCAAACTCAGATAACCTTTATTTCATAGGTAAGTAAAGTACACTTTTAATCATAATAATAATAATAATAACGCACACACTCAACATCAACAATCGTTATATTGATTAAACTCTACTGCTCATTCGTAAGTTAAATTACCCTGAGAAAAATGAGCAAGAGACTCTAGAAATTGCTCTTTGTAAATAAACATTTCGTCGTGGCTAGTGTAATTACGCGTAACTACCATTGGATTATGAGTTTCCATTTCGGCATTTTAATAATCAAATCAAATCCGCTTATATGTCGTGGCAACCAAATTGGCGTGATTTATGGGAATCTATTGTTATCAGTCCGTAGACAACATAAATTAATGCTAACTGTGCAAAAATGAAAGTCCAAGCCATTGAAATACAAAGTAATAACGTTAAATCCCTCTCCTAAATTTAATTTGGAACAGTGCTGATACGCGCCTTTTACCAATGCTACATACGCGGATTTGTACTATGCCCGACGATTTGTATATTAGGTACTCATGGGCATATTTAAAGGTACGCAAAAAAAAAGAAATTCATTACGATAATCACTGGCCACTTATGCTAGAAGGTTTTATAGAAATCAAAAGACGGTTGAAGTATTTCTTTTTTCAAATTATACGTTACTGTTCTGGTTCAACTAATACTTAGACAGCGAACATTGGGCGAACTTATACGTCTTTATATACCATGTATTTTCAAAAAACAGAACCCTACAACTTTTTATTCGCACACATTAGAGAAAAAATCCAGCAATAAAATATTCATAGAGCTGTAACTCGGCCAGTCTGATTACGAGCAAGGTCTAACAGACGGACATTGTTAGATTTAGAAGTAAAGCGGGCGACCCCTGGGGACACAGTGGACGCTAAACGCCTGTTAGCACGCAGTACAGCGACGAATTTGGGGACTGGGTTACTGCAATACCAATTACAGTTATCATGTATTTGAGTTTTAAGCGAGCAGCTGTGAAATGAAGCATATATTCAGTGATGAATGACTTGAAATAGTACTTATTAAATAGGTTTATAATTATTTAATAAATTCAGGCGTTACTTTGTGGAAACTCATGTTAAATAAAATGGAAGTAATATGAAGTTTATCACAACGTTTTATTACAATGATATTAGCTAACTTTAGATTTTTTTTATATGTTTTTGGTTTTTAACGACTTTTTTGCCATAGCGCCATCTATGAGAAATTTATCAAATATGCTGAAGGTGCTTGTACTGGTTTAAATCCGGCCGGATCGAAGGAATTTTCCTTAGTGTTCGATCTTTGTATTGAAAATTATAACAAAACAAACTAAACGAGGACGACAAAAGGTACAAGTGACTGATACTAGACGATTACGGATTACTATTCTACTTTAGCAATATGAAATGTTGTGTTGCAAGAGAAACCATTCTTTATATTTTCGATTGAATGTATAAAATGACTCAGCGGTCATCACCGGCGGTGGAAGGTCATTCCAAATACTTAAAAAATAATAGTTCAAAAAATCAGGTTCCACCGAGATTTGAACTCGGATCGCTGGATTCAAAGGCCGATAAATGATAATGAAAATTTAATTAGCCTTAGAAGTAGAAATAATAAATACAATAATAATATACTTTAAACTTTTACACATGCAGTTACTGTGTAGTAAAATTTCGATTAACAAGCATGTTCGAAAAATTTACAAAACCTAATTCGCACCAACCATACTTAAAGTTGCAATAAAAACTCTATGGAACATTATAAGGTTCAGTTGCAATATGACGACTTCTGATGTAAGAAAAATCATTCCTCGCATTTTCGTTTGCAAGTTTAAAATGACTCGGTGATCACCGACGGTGGAAGATTATTCCAAATATTTAAAAAAATCAGTTAAAAAAATCAGGTTCCACCGAGATTTGAACTCGGATCGCTGGATTCAAAGTCCAGAGTGCTAACCATTACACCATGGAACCGATTGGTTTCACACCTTAAATTGATAATTATAACTTTCACTAATTACACCATGTACTATCAACAAAGTCGATGGGTTACCACGTTAAAGATTCTTTATACATGCAGGCAGCGACAGTCAGTAGCGGCCACCGGTAGCTTGCGCTTTTGCTAATAACTGAAGTTAAAAGGCAAAATCATATATAAGTCTTCACTAAAAAGCGTCAAGTAAACAGGAAACGGGGCTAGCTACAATCATTATGGGTCAGGGAAGGCTTCATCTTCACCGATAGTATACTCTATTTGATTATGTAAATGTTTTAATGTTTATTCAGTTGAATTTATAATACAAATATGTCCTTCTAATTATTAAATTTGTACTATTTGATTTAATATTAAAGTACGTATGTAGAGTACCTTCTCTATAAGAAAACTTTGAAGCAACATATCAAGTGGACCGCCTGTCTGTTATCCGGTTTGCATACCTACTATAAAAAAACATTATTATGAACGCTAGGACACGCAAAATTGAACCTTATAATGTTTTATGGAGTTTTTGCTACAACTTAAAGTATGTTTGATGTGAATCAGGCCTTGTAAATGTATCGAACGTGCTTGTTAATCAAAATACACACGTGTTTAAATATTTAAACCATATTGTTATTGTACTAATTATTTTCTACTTGTAAGGCTAATTAAATTTTCTTTGAGAATTCATCGGTTCCATGGTGTAATGGTGAGCACTCTGGACTTTGAATCCAGCGATCCGAGTTCAAATCTCGGTGGAACCTGATTTTTTTTAACATCTAAACTGGTATTACTGGTATGATAAATTTCAATACAAAAATAAAATATATAGAGTCCATAAATATTCTATGTACAATACTTTGTAACACGTTGTTAAATGGAAAAGCAATAAAGTAGTGAGTTTTGAAAACAAAAATGCACTAAATGAAAACCAATTTTATTGTCTATCTGCGCATAATTCATACATAATTGATATACATTGTCGCGGGGAACGAATTATTTCCATGAAATCTAACCCTAGTGCCAGTATCTAGGCTTTAAATGTGTAATTAACTCTGAAGATCTAACCAAAGCTCCCAGACCGACAAAATAACAGAGAACCAGTAAAAAACAATTAATTTCCCAAACAAAAAAACAATATTAACGTTTTTATAACATGCCAGACAACCACACCAATAGCTTGGTCTCAAACTAGGAAATTCCCAGTAAATCACTCTGGGACACTTTCCAGAACACCGAGAACAGAACCTATTTAGAAAAGTTCATATTCCAAATTGGTCCTACCGGCAATCGACTCTGGAACCTCCTCATCCAATGCCCACCATGCAAACCTTTGGACCACCGAGGTCGTCAAAATATTTAATATGGTTGGTCCAATTTACTTTTAATCAAGAACGCCTAAAATTCACAACATCTCAATAAAACAAATATTTTAAAACATATCTTGGTAAGGTACTTTAATAATAATATATAATTTTAGTTCACTGTTTTTTTTATTTCAATTATTATAATATTATTGCTATTTGTATTCCCGAGTCAACCCCTGTCGTAACAAAATCGCCGCCCATTTATTATTCAGTAGCATCCGTGTGCGTCTCGGACGCAATCAGTATTTTTAATAATAAATGTCCGGGCACGGCGATGATTGTGCGCCCCACGAGATTGCTTGAAGATTTCCTGAGTACAGACCTGGTGGATTTATGTTGTCATTATTGGTACACGCCGAAGGTTTACTGGATTTTCCTTGGTATTCGTTACAATAAGAAGATTGCAAAAATCATTCTTATTATATCAAGTACAAAACCTCATTAAAAAGAATATACTTATTATTATAGAAGTACTTATTTACGTTTAAGTACATTTTATTAATATATTGTAACAAAATTGTTTACTCATGATTAATCAAGATGTTTATATTCTAGAGTAGAACTAGTAATAATGTTTAAGCTTTTGTTAAGGAGTGAATGTAAACTGTTTTGTACATCTGATAAATAAAAAATATTTATATATAAATATTAAACAACATCACATATGTTGCTCTGATCTCAAAGTTAGTAACGCGTACCGCAAACACCCAGGCCTGAGACAATACTAGAAACGTTAGTTTGCTACATTGACCAGGCGATCGGGGGCTAGATCGAACCCGGGGTCTCGAAGACGACGATACCGTGAAAACCGATATTTTTTTATACAAATGTAAGTGCGCATTTAACCTCCATCGCTACTGATGGAAAGTGACGATGAGGTCAACGATGGAGTATGCACACCTTAATAATGCCTATTCACTCTCGCCTTGAAAAGGTCAAAGTTATAACGTTCAGGGAATAAGTCTGCAGGCAGGGAATTCCACTCCATAGCCGTTCGCCATATAAATGTGGAAGCTTAACGCTTCGTGCGAATCTTTGGAATATCCACAACATAGGGGTGGAAGTCAAGCCTCCATCTAGGCCTCCGATGATGGAAAGGGGAAGGCGGAATTAAATCGTGTACAGTCGCACAGTCTCCTTGATATATCTTGTAAAATGTAAGCCACTCGATCTTGGAGCTCGTCAACCTTCTGAAATGATAATGAATTTCTAATATTATTTTCTTGGCGCACGAAAACGGTTCACCTTCATCATGAACTCCTTTATACATCCCACTGCTGGGCAGGAGTCTCCTCTCAGGCGAGGATTTCGGCCATATTCCGTGACGTTGGCCCAATGTGGTCTTCACACGTTTGCCGAGGGTTGTGCACCTTCGTTGACGTGCAGATTTATCAAATTCATATTTTCCTTCACCGAAACCTGCATTAAGGGCAATTTACAATCTGGACCCCAGAGTCTCTTTGAGAGATAAGTTTAAAGAGATTCACATTCTTACACTAGCGTCACAGTACATTTACGAACGTATTATTATGTAGGAAAAGTTTTTTTTTTTTAAATAGACAGACGTAACATTAACACGAGAAATAAAAATAAACTAGCTGGTCTTGACAGTCGTTTGTACAAAGTCATAAATTATTTTAAGGGGCAATGTATGAGATTCTATAATAAGATTCCGGTTGATGTTCAAAATTTGCCATTTACAATGTTTAAAACTATAGTGTAACAAAAACTTTATACTCAAGGTTATTATGCAGCTTCTGCGTACTTGGATGACGAGAATCCGTGGCAGTGACCCGATTAGCTCTTGCAGGTCAGGCAGTCTCAATCTAAGATGTTTGAAATAAATATTGCAAATGTATTTAAAAGAGCAAACCCTAGAGTTTCTCGCTCATTCTTCTCAGGGGACTCTGCGACTTACGAATGAGCAGAAAAGTTTAGTTAATATGACGATTTCAAGTGTAATTTGCTTACTTATAAATTACAGATAATTTGAATTTCGTTTTTAAAAGCTCACAGTAAATTTCAAATTCAATTTCGCACATGAATTCCGAGAATCTCAGAAGTGCCCGGATTCGAACCCACGACTTCTGCTCGAGCGGCGATAGGTCAAACCATTAGATTTCCACGGCTTTTTTTAAACCAGTTGTGTAGATAACGGTTATGTATTGAATATTACATTTATAACGGGCCGTAGTAAAAATATGTGAACGATTTTATTAAGTCCATTACCCCATTTTATTAAATATAATATTAATCATAAAATTTTTATATGTAAAGAACATCGTATAAGCAAATGACGCACAAAGATAATGTAAGATAGGCATACATACCTACACTATAGTAGGTATTAGCAAGTCAAGCACCTTTCACGCAAACGACTCCATGAACTCGCGAAATCGTGAGTCGATGACGTCATCGCACACTGAGTCAAATCAACCAATGGCCAATTTGAGCGCGCTCATCACAAGGTTCCATGGTGTAATGGTTAGCACTCTGGACTTTGAATCCAGCGATCCGAGTTCAAATCTCGGTGGAACCTGTCTTTTGAATTTCTTGTTTATTTGATGTTGCTATTGTTATTATTCATTTATTTAATGACTAATTATGCGATAATTAACAAAATATTGGTTAATACGACAATATTGTATTAAAACGTTTTTAGAAGACGATATACGATCGTCGGCCTACTACATGTCATTGTGCACAGGTTTCCTTTCAAAGTGTTTTAACCATTTTATGTTTTTCTTTATCGTAAGTGAGAGGTGTTGCTACTAAACAATCATAAACATACGAAGGTAACATAGAAATGCAATAGATACACGCCATCAAAGGGAATCGAAGCGACTTATCGTAAACGACATTTTTACCTAAACAGCATTTTTTATTGCAAATGATATTTTAAACTATAACGGATAAGGTTTATTACCTGTCTATTGATAACTGTTTGTTTCCTTAAATAAATTAAAAAAAGACGCGGGATGACATGGATAAGAAAGGTGCGAGTTTGGAGATGACGGCTGATAGGGGAGAGTGGAAGAAAAATACATGTTGTGCCGACCCAACTGAGCGTGCGATAAGGACAGAAAGAAAAAGAAGAAGAAGAAGAAGTTACAGCAAAAGCTAAGTTTAACTTAGCTCAACTGTTTTTCTTTTTCATTTTTTTACTATAACAAGCGACGGGACGAACAAGTCGAGCGCCTGATGATAAGCGACACGCCTATCCATAACAGTTGCAGTGCCACTCAGAGCTTTAAATCGCTAAGATCTTAGGGGCACTGCCACTGCGCCAGTCACCCTGAAACATAATTTGACAAGTCCCATGTGCCTGTAATTTCACCAGCACCATTAATCTTCCAAACCAGAACGCAGTAATGCCGACATTACTGCTTGGCGGCAGAAATAGGTAAGGTGGCAGTACTTCCATCGACGAACTCTTTCACAAGGAGCTCTACTGCTACTAAAATTATTATATTTTAGTGTAAGCGACAGATATCTTATACAATATTTAAAAATCATAACGTAAGCGACCCCACTTGTTATTGCAACCGACATAGGATATCACGATTTCGTCATTTACTGTAAACAATATTGTTGCATATTCTTAATCGCCTGAAAGCCACAAATATCTATAAATAGAGAAATGCAAAAATATTGTAAGCTCCAAAAGAATCTTAATATTAAAAAAAATAGCTGTTACACAATTGATTACGAAATTCATTGTTAGTTATATTAAAATTCAATTAAGTTTTTACATTTATATTTAGAAATATTTGAAAAGAACCATCTCCTGTAACTGTACTTTTATATGCTGTTTAGGTACCACAATTACTTGAACCACGACTGACGTGTTACAATTGCAATTCAGGTTTTTCTAAAACTAGTTTTGAATTTACTTCAAGCTTGCGCGACATATTGCCGTTTCACTTATTTGCATTCGTTTGCTATTTGCTACCTATCTCTTTCACTCTTACTACGACTTATTATCCTGGGAGCTCCTGCAGGTTTCTAACTACATTAAAGTCTTTTGTTTCATCAAAACAAAACTTGAAACAGCATGTTAATGGGCCGTTTAATACACCTTTGAGAGATAAGTTTAAAAAAAAAAAACATTTTTACACTAACGTCAAAGTACATTTATGAAAATGTAGTTTGTGTTCAAAATAGTCATTTTTTGACGAAAATAGTGACAGACGTAACATTAATATGAGGAATAAAAATAAATTGGCTAATATTGATAGTCGTCGTCACAAAATCTTAAATTCATACAGGGGGCAATGTATATACGTTCTACAATAAGATTCCGGCTGATATTCAAAACTTACCATTCACTAAGTTTAAAACTATGCAGCTTCTGCGTATTTGGAAGACAAAAATCCGTGGTAGTGACCCGTTTAGTTTTTGCATGTAGTCTCGATCTATGATGTTTCAAATAAATAGGTATTGTTAATGAGAAATTTGTAACATAAATATATATTTACAAAGAGCAACTCCTACAGTTTCTTACTCATTCTTCTCAGAGGAATCTGTCTTACAAATAGAGTAGAGTTTAATCAATATGATGAGAAGTAACACTGTTGCAAATATTTTTTTTATAACATCAAGTGACGGGACGAACAAGTCGTGCGCGTGATGGTAAGTTACACGCCTGTCCATAACAGTTACAGTGCCACTCCTGAGCTTTAAATTGCAGAAAAGATCAGAGGGGCACTACCACTACGCCCGTTACCCTGAGACATAATTTGACAAGTCCCATGTAAATTGCCTGTAATATTGAGAAATTCGTGAGTCCGCTGATTCGTTCCGTGGGTCAGTTGGCATAGTGCCTGACACGGTTTGCTAGAAGGAATTTTTCGATCTTTGTATTAGTATAATATATAATAACAAATTAGTGGACTAATTTCACAAAAAATAAAAATTTAATATAAGACATGTAAATATATCAATGAATAAAAATGCCACGTCACCATATAGTCTCCTTGTTTCCAAAAAGACGAGCTCTTTATTAACTGAAAATGTTGTAACAAAAACGTTACTTCTCTCCAAGGCTCGTTTGTGCCAAAAACAAAGCGAATTCAAACGGAAGGCTTGGTGACCCGTAAGTCGTACCCAATTTCATCACAGCAAATATCACTTTCCAATACACCACCCACCCCACCTACCCCTACCTAACCTACCCCTGTACAATACGCGTCATGATCAAATTTATTCAAATTGTACCATGTCGCCACCGCACTATGGCGACACCTGCTTTAAATTGCCAACCATCGAAATACAACTCAAACTGGCGAGTAATAAAGTGCAAAATTGTTCGGGAATGGCAAGTCAATTCGAAAGAGCAAGGTATGATCATAGATAGAAATAGTCTTATCCCAGAATTGCGTTCAGGATTGAGTCTCGATGAGCTTGTGTGTGCTTCTATATCGCAAAGTTTAAATAACTAACTTTATTACAAATACCACTTCAGCAGTAATACTGCTTACAAAATATACGAAACGCTATTATAGAATTTGAAAATAAGGTAAAAGTTGTACAAAATTTGTGACTGAATGAGCACTCAGAAAAATTAGCAAAGTCTGCTAGTTAGTTCCGTAGCTTAGTTGGTATAGGGTCTGGCACAGTTTGCTGGAAGACGTTGATTCGGATCCAGCCGGATCGAAGAACTTTTCTAAGTGTTCGTTCTTTGTTTTAATAATTATAACAAACTAGTGGAGTAATTTCACAAAAAAATAATAGAACGTCATGATGGCCAAACACCGTGACATTCAATAAAACCCGTGAATTAGGGTTTCCCTAGTGCGGGACTATGAGTGTAACGTTATCATTAACACATTATGTAATTGTATAAATTAAAATCAATTAAACAATAACACTGATTAATGCCTAGTGGAATTTTATTATACAAGCTTGTTATAATTATTTCACAATCGAAAAGCCACTTGACACCTTTCTCTCGTGACGTTAATGGTAATCAAAAGCAGTGAGAGCTGGTAGTTTAGTTGAAGAACACTTTATTAGATAATAATGCGCACACACTCATAGCTCCGCACTAAGGAAACCCTGTATCGCGGGTGCAATGGATACATACATAGACAACCAGTAATTACACCCGAGAGAAATAAATGTAGGCCATACAAATATTTCTTCCGGCATGGGAATTGAATCCGGGACCTCTAGCGTGGCAGTCCAGTGTGGTAACCGTTCGGCCACGGAGGCAGTTAGTTAATTTATTAGTTAGTTAGTGAATGTGACAATGACTGTAATTTCTGTCTTGTGTATATTTGTGAACTTAGCAAAACCTGTCATTAACAGTGAAGGTAAATATCATGATGAAACCTGCTCATCGAAGAACGTTTCGTGCCCGTGCCCAGCAGTGGGACGTATGATGAAATGATGATTATGAAGCGACAGCAAACTAAAATAAAATTAGAACACAGATTATTCACATAAACAAAATAAAGTAAAATTACTACAAATAAACTCATAATCTTCCTAGAATACGTTTCTCAGCTCTACACAACATTCGGTTCTTCGTAGCAGAGGTTCAAAATGTTATTTTTTTACTCACAAAAAATATTATCTTCTATTGTTCTAGTATTAAAGTTGATAATACTTTAACAAGAGAACGAAGGGGTGGAGAGAGAAAATGTGAATGCATCTGTGAATATCAGCTCTCTGAAAGCTAGTCGACGTGATCTTTTGTCATCGTCAATACTTCCTATTTGAAAGTAAATGCTGCATTTTATACGTCTAAAACACTCTATAAGTTTTTAAAACAGGTGCTTTGCTCTCAGTCCTTAAACTTTTGTCAATTTAAATCCGACTTTTCATACCAACACTATCACTGACTTATATAGTATTAGTTAACCTATTTATAGTCACACAGATGGGCACAGCCCACTCGTTTTGAGAGAGCTTAGGGTATAGTTCCCACGCGAGCCCACTGCGGACATGAAACTTCACACACATTGCTTTGCCTTTCAGATTGCGTGTCAGAGGTGCAAGCTTGGATTCGAACCTAAGACCCTCTGCTTGAGTGACGGTACAGTGAAACCATTAAGCTGCCATGGCCTACAAAACATAATTTTACTGCTTACTTCCAAAAATCAAGTGTTTTTCATTTCATGAAAAAATGACTCTAAAATATGTTTGTGTATGTAGGTATCTATATTATAATGTACGCTATACACGCTCTAACTTACCATGTATCATGCCATCTAAACTCTAAAGAGACGTTCACCACTTCCTTGAATTTTCCATACCGCATTATAGGACCAAAGACTCTGTCAACCCAAAACCAACAAAAAAATAACCAAATTCAAATTCGATCCGATACTGAACCCACCAAGAGTACTATTATGTAAATTGACCAAGATTACTACGTCTCGGCGACGGAATATCATAATGGCTTCCGCTGCTACGATTGGACCGGTAGGGCGCGTAACTCAATACGCAACTTGGACCATCTTATTTTGGACGTTCTTACATTTTAGTGAAGTGCTTCGTCTTCACATCGATAGATAAAGATCGATCGATAAAACAAAATAACTTCGAAAGAATGTCACTAAGCCGCTCTATATCTGCGAGAGGCGTTTGGTTTTTCATCTGGTAGTAGTTTACAGTAGGAAAGTTGTTAAGACATCTTACGTCATCGATACTATGACAAATCGCACAAAGAATCAGAAAACTGAATAGTTTGAAAATATTACTAATTTTTTTACCACTATAATTAACTTAAATGACTCTAAAATATATTTTTGTATATATCTATATTATAATGTACGCTATATACTCTCTAACTTACCATGTGTAATGCCCTCTAAAGAGCCCTTTACCACCGACCGGAGACCACGAACCAGAGGGCGTTTAGTGAGACGGCCCCCTACTAGATGGACGGATAACCTGGTAAGGGTGGCGGGTAACCGATGGGTGCATGTTGCATGCAAGTGGACGTCTTCCGGCTGATATGATGATGATGGTGATGATGATAAATGACGTCATCTGATACCAAAATAATACTTACTAATGGCATCTCTCTCACAGAAAGTAGCAGACGGTTTGAAAGGTGATGCCCAAATTAAAAGACTGAGCAGAATACGTGTCAGCTCTAACAGCCTTTTTTTATAATATCAAGTGACGGGACGGACAACTCATGCGCCTGATGGTAAGCTACACGACTATCCATAAAAGTTGTTGCAGTGGCACTGCTACTGCTGTTGACAAATCCCACGTGCCTGTAACATCACCAGCCCCTATACCCTTTAAAACCGGAACGCAGTAATGCTAACATTACTACTTGGCGGCAGAAATAGATACCGTGGCAGTACTTCCCTGGATGAACTCTTTCGCAAGGAACTCTACTGCTAGGTGAAGTGATAGGAGCACTAGGAGCCTCCTATCTCCTGAAGATACATTATATGGAGAAATGAGTACCCTATGTGACACTTAGATAATAAATCTTACAAAATCTCTAATACACTAACATAGAATTACCTATCTAGTCTGAAATGACGTTTTCCAGTATCAAAAGTACCGGTATCAAAAAAAAAATTAAGAATTGTCACTATCTAAAATAAATAAAAATATTATTGTTATATTATATCATTCTTCTTAATAGGCTTAGAGCGCTTTCCCGTGGTACGATTTGACATAATACGTTTTCTATACATATGTTACCCCATTTAAATACCACCATTACTATAAAGCAATCAGTTCATATAGGGTTTTGTTCCAAATTAAGGGCTAAAGGAGCTAGCCAATTGACAGGCATCCAATATGTCCAGTTATGATCTTCTCATGGCCGTCAAAGTATTTAATATATTAAAGCACTAGCAAATGTTTACATTCAGATAGCAGCATCTATTTATCAATGTCTACTGAATACCTGCCATAAACATTAGCAGATAAGGCGAACCTTATTAGTATATTATATTAGTTTCTTAAAACTGATTAGAAATTTTGCAAGCTGTCGATGGTAATTCATCCATCTCTATCCTCCTGGAGCTCCCCGAAAACTGTAAACGGATTCGACGTCTCAACTAAGCAACAGTTTTAAAGTGTCCCCGCCTTCCTAATTCGATTCCGATGCGTCGCAAACTCTCACCGGCGCCATCTTTATGTAAATTCAACCACCAACATAACTTCGCTATCGACGAAACTTGGTACTACATCTTCTCTTTAGCATTTCTCAAAGAGTTGTCTGTTGTAACAAAAGCAAATTTAAGTTTGCAAGTTGAATTTTCCCAAGACACTTGGCTTCAATGATGTCGTGACGGTTTTTTTAATGTTCGACAGATATGTATGTAAAGTTGATTTGTTAAGGCTTCAAGGGGATGATATGTACTCGAATATCTTTGTTTTACACGTCGAAGGCTATATAGTAAGGTTTATTTGTAAATTAAATTTCAGTTTATGGTCTGGTGGGATCACCGACCATAAGATTTTGTGCGTCCTTTGATGTCGCAGTAAAACGCTATCACACCTGTTTAGGCAAAGTTCCATAGAAACGTTCGTCTAATAATGGTTTATATGACTTCGGTGGTCTAACAGTCATTAGTAGCAAAGATTGAAAAGAACTGCTGAGCAAGGTTACTGTTTAAAGATAAAATTACACAATGAACTGCCACTGACTACATCCGAATTGCCCGAGTTAGAATTCAAAAAAAAGATAAAAAAAAATTAATTGTAAATCCATTCTATAAAGTTGACGAATATTTTGACCCTATGCATTAAAAAAATGTTCATTCTTTTATGACATTTAATGTATCTATTGTTAATTTATTACTTATGCAGTTTATTTCATAGCAATATATTATTATTTTAGTTGTGGGTGTATGTGTAAATCTTTAAATTTAGTTATGTAATACATTAAGTATTAGTAGCGATTAACTTTGATAAGATAAGAAATTTTGTACTATTGATGTGCTAAATGTTACGAGCTTGTGACGTGGCAAATAAAGAATTTGAATTTGAATTTAGAAAACTTTTAACAACGAACTTTTTTAATTTTTTTTTGGCGTAGGTGTTCTGAGTCGGATTCATACTGACAATTCGACAAAGGTCGTCACTACATTCTTTTCTGCCGCCGTTAGTTGAAAGAGGCTTTTTTTCTTTTATAACCCTATACTGTCCCAATGCTGGGCAAAGGTCTCCGTCCCCTCTATCCACATCAGTGTGTTTTGAGCCACTGAGGTCCAGTCTTTTAGGTGCGCGTCTAGCTCCTCTCCATCAAGGCTTTGGCGTGCGATATGGTCGTTTTCCGTCTTTGGGAATCCATTC
Organism: Hyposmocoma kahamanoa; assembly: GCF_003589595.1. Classification (NCBI taxonomy): domain Eukaryota; kingdom Metazoa; phylum Arthropoda; class Insecta; order Lepidoptera; family Cosmopterigidae; genus Hyposmocoma; species Hyposmocoma kahamanoa. The sequence continues at coordinate 5,457,037 of NW_020653337.1, forward strand.
TGTGCTGGCCTTCGCCCACGACTCATGCGATATGTGACAGACGTAACGTGGTGTAAAAAAAGGCTGATCTGTCACTATTTTTGCTTTTCCCTAGATAGATAAGGCAAGAAGTTAACGCAAAAAAATAGGTATTATTTTAATTTAATTTCATTAAATATTGTTTTCTCGGTTTGAATTTATGTCACAAGCGCCCTTTCAACTAACGGCGCGGCAGTATTCACGTAGACAAGTATTTATGTGGTCTGTGACGTAGACTGTCAAGTAAACATTTTTCATTAGGGCGCTTGAAAGAAAATGATATTTAACCATTATTATTATAGTCATTTGTACATTATTTTCATTACAATGTCTATCAAGTATCTAGAAAGTTAGTATATAATAATTATTAATTCAAAGATCGAACACAAAGAAAAATTCCTTTGACCTAACAGAATTTGAACCCGTATCAGCCAAACCAGAGCTACCGCTCTACCAATTAGGCTGCAGATACGAGTTATAAATAAAAATAAAAATCATTTATTTCGGGCGACAATGATCCATATCAAATAAATTACATTCAAATTGAAATTATATACCTGCAGTTATTATTACACACCTACAAAAAGTCAGGTTCCACCGAGATTTGAACTCGGATCGCTGGATTCAAAGTCCAGAGTGCTCACCATTACACCATGGAACCGATGATACGCACAACTCCAATTATCACTTGTAATCGCTCTACAATAAATAATAAACATTTGAGTAAATGATATTATCATAACAAATGGTACGTATGTGATACGAATGAAGGACTTTGTAGATTTTTAATTAACGTCGGTAAATTGGTTTCTTTTTTTTTTTAACGCACACACTCAACATAGCCCCGCACTAGGGAAACCCTGTGTCGCGGGTGCCATGGACACACACATAAACAACCACAAATTACACCCAAACTCACGAGAGAAATAAATGTAGGTCATACAAATATTTCTCCCGGCCCGGGAATCGAACCCGAGGACCTCTGCGTGGCAGTCCGGTATGGTAACCGTTGGGCCACGGAGGCAGGTTGTATGTTAAGTGATTAGGTATTTTAATAATTAGCGCTTTGAACCTTTTAAATCCAGTGATACAATTATAAACATGTTTCAAATATTGAGTAACCGGTTATATTAATCTAAGAAATTGTAAAAATTAAATTAGAAAGAACTGATAATACACACAACTGATAATTGGCACTTACATTAACTGAAAAAGAAATCATTAACACTTGAATCAACAATATTGTTAATAAAACTTATTATGTTGATTTGATTGATTGATTGTATGTCTCATTTACTAATGTTTTGCGTAATTATGATATTTTAATAGAGCGGTTTTGCCAGTAGAAGGACGGTTGCTTCACAATTGGGAGGTCCACGCTTCGAATCCCTGCGACGGCATGATTAATAATAATAATAATAAAAAAAATATTAGAAGAGAACATTTTGTCATTCAAATTGTGTATAATATGTAATATGTGTGTAATATTATATATAAATTAATTTATAAAATAATAAATATTAAAATTAATAAATAATTAAATATTAGACAATACCATATACGTTCCTCTGAACACAAACACGCAGACCATACAGAAAAAGTAGTTTTCTACTTTGACTCAGAGATGGTGACACCATGAAAATGGTACAATCGCCGACGAATTGATTTACGTCCCCATCGCGTCACGTCTGCATACCTCCACTTTATATAAATTTAATCGTTCACATTGAAATTCAAGCAGCGCCCCGACGAATCAATTACAGCGCCCCATTCAAATACCGCCCCCTTAAGGCGCTATACAAGATAGAATTGTTATCGAAGAATGCGCGTGTGATAGAATGTGAGCCAATATTCTTGTTCGGCGTTGTACCTACGTTTTTTATCGTGTCATATAACAAGTACATATATGTTTATATAATCCATACTTTATAAAATATATGAATGTATATTACACTCATTATGTACATATAATATCTACATATTAGGTATTTCAAAACGATACAATGCGCTCATTTATTACAAACAGATATTCAACTTCGTAAGGTCCAGCAAACTACAACGGGAGAAGCAATAAACGCCAATACACTAATTACATGTTTCAAACCCAACCGAGTATGCTCTCAATTTTCTATGAAAAACTTATTTTTCTAGATGGTCATATAGAAAACATAGACGTTTGCACTGTGGGCAATGTTGTTATTGCATTGCGTTCTTTAACACCTTACATCTCCACATTTCAAACCATTTCACTGTTTGCAATAGTCTGGCGTATGTATTTACAAAGGTTACCTAATAAAATTCATGTATTCAGCTTAAATTTTTAAACAGAATTGATTTGTCTTTATCTTTTATATTATACTTAAAAAATAATACTGGGCGTTTACGTGATCATAGGAATGTATTTGTTAGGATCTGAACCACTTTACATCCTATGTACATTTTTATGTACACGGGCCGTGGAGAGTTAAATTCAATACCGCTATATTGTGTCCTTTTTTGAAGCCGGCCGGCTGACAGATGGACAGACGCAGACTGAGAGGTTATTTTATTCATGTTTTTTTTTAAATGATCACGTCACTTATTGTGAACCAATGACGCGAATGATCTTTAAACATAGCTTTTTTAAACGACTTCAAAAAAGAAGGAGGTTGTCAATTCGATTGTATTTTTTGTGTGTACATTACTCGATTACTCGATTTATGAACCGATTTTGACGATTCTTTTTGTTGGAAAGAGGGTACCTTAGTATTGGTATATTCCACTTCTAAGAGAGGAAAACTAGAGGATGAATCCGGTTTCGCACACTGTCCGTTAACCGATTTCAATAAAAAAAAGCCGATAAACTTTTGAGGTGCGTTTTTTTTAAATAAAAATCTGAGGGTCACTGGCACAGTGCCTGTCACCGTGTGACAAAAATTGACAAGACCTACATGCCTGTAATTTTACCAGCACCCGTACCCTTTGGAACCGGAACGCAGTAATTACCACATTAGTGCTTGGCGGCCGAAATAAGTATGGTGGCAATACTTCCCTGGGAGAACTGTTTCACAAGAAGCTTTGAAATCTGAACCTTCTGCCATTACTAGTTATCCATTAATAGGTCGCTGTACCTATAATTTCCCGAAACAAAAATTTCATCCGCCGCGCCTTTCTTCAGTATATTTAACTACATCCATATAATACCACAACGAACCATGAAATGTGATTACATTGATAAAAAAACTCGATCACATAGGGTTTTATGTACGCCATAAATGTGACAAACCTACGCTGCATTTACGACAAGCAATATGAGAATAAGTGATAGGATGATAAAATTTATTTTCCTACGTCAGAAACAAATATTCGCCAGTATTTTAAACCTAAATTACGTGAATGCAATATTCCTGATTAATAATAAATTATAATCATAAATACAGTCTTGTTAATAAGTTGATAATTATTTAAATATATTCAATATTTAAATAATTAACGTAAGTATTTTTATCAACGATATTACAAGCCTAAGTAACTTAGGTGGAATGTCGATCACGTTCGTTAAGTAGGTAAAGCAGCAGTCTTTCTATTTTTCACAGTTGCGCACATTAGTTTGCGCAAATATTTTTCTTTTTTTACAATTGTGAACACGAGCGCGCGCAAATATTTTTCTTATGTTTCTTTTTTCACAGTTATGCGCATTTCGGAATCCAAAAATTGAGCTTCGTCACGATCTGTAGAATTGCACTTATTGTGCTTGTTTAAAATTTAATGTATATCGGTTTTGAAGAGCGACCGAGTTATTCCGCTCGTAGATTTTACAATTTGAGTGGATGCCAAGAAAACTGCGCTACGAAATATTTGAACTTGCCAGTACTGATTATGGCAATTACAATTTCTCCATACGTTGCAGTTTTATGAATAGTGACCTAAACGAAAATAGTTCATCTTTTGTCTTATTACACAGCTGTATTCAGAAGGAGCTAAATCTTATTGTATAATATATAATAATAAGACATAAGAAGCTTTCTATTTTATTTTCTTTTTTTATAATACCAAATGACGAGAGGAACAAGTCGCGTGTCGCTTACCATCAAGCGATGGTAAGCGACACGCCTGTCCATAACAGTTGCAGTGCCACTCAGAGCTTTAAATTGTAAAGATCTTACGGGCACTGCCACTACGCCCCTCATTCTCAGACATAAGTTGACAGGTTCCATGTGCCTATAATTTTACCAGCACCCTTACCCTTCCAAACCGGAACGCAGTAACGTTCATATTACTTCTTGGCGGCAGAAATAGGTAAGGTGGCAGTACTTCCCTGGATGAACTCTTTCACAAGGAGCTCTAGTGCTGCTATAATAATATCAATTAGTAAGTATTCAATCGTTGACTTACCGCACCAGATACTCCTCGATTATTTTAAAACCACGTTTCCGGTGATTTCGAATGAAGCATCTGTTCTAGAATGCCTGAAGAAATAAATGTACTTTTCCTTTAAAATATTTATCCATCTTTCAACCCTACAGCATCTTTCTGCATAACCGAAAACTATAAAAAAAGAAATATTCAAACCTATCAAATACGAAAAAAGATCTCTTGAGAATCAATGTGCGGGTAGGCAGAAAATTATGCAAAAAGCTTGGATGGTCAACCCCTAGCTCTTTTTTACGACATATCAATATTTTATGTGACACCAACGATAAAGAATCAATCATTCTTGTCTCGTACGATACATTTTTTTGTGAAATGTTCCATAATATCTCTTGAGGCGCTTCCATGTTGGTGGCATTGTTAGATAAACAACGCATTATCAGGTGAGTTAATAGGAATACCAGGGTTTATCATACAGTTTATCATTATAATTTCTCAATTGATAAAACAGACAAACAAATTAGTTTAAACGTCTTTAAAATTAAAGAGATATCTGTACGAGATGAAAACTAAATATAAATTATTGGAAAAAGGTGATGAGAACATTTTTAATACAGTTCAATACATGAGAGTAATTAGAAATACGTAAATAATAACTAATGTAATGTAATATAAAAGCAGAAACTACAAAACCCGACTGTTTTTTTTGTTACTTCGTTTTCGCGGCGATGATTAAACGACAAAGATAGCTATATACGCAATTTCATATCGCTGTCCTTGTTCTTCAAAGTATATAACAATAGTTCATTACTAAATAAGCAAACTTACCTTTTTCAACTGAAATAAATATTGTCACACACGGGAAAGTTTATCATACATATACTGCCACGCTACGGCCACAGGTATGATCATAATTTAATTACAACGTGAAAAAGACAGAAATAAGACAGAACAGAGCCAGACACTGTTGCGCTGGTTACGTTACTTGGGTCAACATTAAAAGTAATTTCAACATTTAATTTCCTGGGACACATTACTACGGACATACTTACGGATGATTTTAATAAAGAGCAATGTCCTGGCGTGGCGGTTTGTGCACTGCTCAGACCATGAGAAAATCACTCTGTTTCGGGCATACTGTCAGGCATTCTATGAGAGTTAAAGTTGTGGTAGGTACAGTTACATCAAGAGACAGTTCAACATCTCCTCGAATATTCTCTGATGATAATCCTCACGATGTAGGCTGTCCTTAACAATTGAGGCCTTTAGAATCTATAACTCGTAACTACGTGAAAAAGTTGTCTGATAACCCGCAACTAATATATAAATTATACGCCAAATGTGGGACTTCTGGCAGAGTAGTATTTTTATATGTAAAAAGCTTTTACACATCCAAATAAAAATGTAAAAAATATTAGGAACGATATGATCATATTTATGTTAAAATGGTTTTATAATGTGCTATTTGAATTCGTTAGATGAAAAATATTGATATAGGTATATTTTTCTCGGCTAGAAAAATAGATGTACAAAGACAGTTTTCTTATATCGCTTCCGCTCATCATTCCAAGCACGTATGGTATTTAAAAATTTACCAAAAAGCCCCATAAACGGGTGCAAATTGAAACATATGGCCACAATTACTCCAGAAATTCACGTAAACACAAATAGAAGTGAATTATAAGAATAATTGAGTCCCAGTGGTCTCATGGGAATGCTGCGAGGGTGTACGCCATGCAATGTTTGTCAGTTTGATTTAATTTCCTTACATTTACGTTGTCTTTTGTTTTTAAAACAACACGGTACGACATTACGATCTACTTTCTAACGCATTCATCAACAACATGTTTATAAAACACTTCATCGACTAAATTTGAAAAGCTCGTAACTCCGTTTTACCGATCCCATTACTTAAAATATGATTTCTTAACCAAATGTAAGGTTTATGGATTAAGTCGACTTATTGCTCTTATTAATTGCTGTTTGCACTTATATGTGTAAGTAAAATTGCTATAATAATTTTATCAGGCACTACCTACAGCATGAATAATAAGTCATGCGTCATCGTTGTATTAGCCGCAAATATTGTTCTAAAGCCACTGATGACTTACTTCGTATTTTTTTAATTGTTATGAACTTCAGAAGTTTATAACCGCTCACGCGATGCGCTCATCCTACCGCAAAATGGCGGCTATTTGGTTTCGCAAATTAGAAAAGGATTCAGTTTAAGTACAAGTTTTTAAAAATAAGAATTATTTTTCTGCATTGCTAAATAAATACCCTCCGTACTACAACAAAAACATCTCAAATAAAATGCAGTAATACACCGCAAATCCTGCACTTAAAAAGCACTAATGAAATTTTTCGTGTACTTGGGTAAATATGATAATATTCCGTTTGAGTGGTTCTAATGTTTACCATGAAATTACTCCTTAAAGTATAGTTTATAAACATTTATATTCAGGGTAAACTTAAAAAACGCAACTTACGGTAAGTTTTTAATAAATAAACACCGACATCACCAGCCCAAACAATAACACACACGATTGTCGTGCCGTATTTTTGAAGTTGTTTAATTTTTTAAATGACAGATCCAGGCATTAAAAACTTTATGGTTTGCTAGAGTAGTTACCGAAATAGTAATTAGTATTAGTTCTTTTACCTGTTATAATTTCGATATCCGATAAATCGGTATAAAATCATCACCGACACCTCTAGGTGTGGTATGCTTCCAGAGACGCATGAATCGCGTGAGCGGATAAGGCATATAGTTACCCAGCTGAGATTTTATACTAGGTAGTAACAATGATTGAAAGCATAGTAATATACGGTACAAGTTCAAATTTTGTTATGTGGGGGTGGAGAGCTAGAAGGTCGGAGTGGAAAGAAACTGCGAGAGTTTGGACGTGGTAGAGTGAGAAATATAAGTGTAGTGTGAAGGTGAAAATAGGACAAGATGGAGACACGAAGTTGGAGGCCTCTGCCCTCGACTCTTGGTGACTGAAGATAGAGGTGTAGAACCGAAGAGCGTACAGTACAGCGAGGTTGTAAGCTAGATAGTAGCTGTAGAGCGGAACCAGATGGCAGCGAGGAATGAGGACGAGACGGCGGTGGTGGTGCAGCTGTGGATTATATCATTTTGTACTCTGAGGTGGAGTTCTACATCATCTTGAGCGTCGGCGTCAGTTACTCCTACTGCTTCAAACTGGCTTGGTGAGGCACGCAGTCAGTAAACGTGAAGACCAAGTTTAGCGTCAGGCAATCGAGGAACTGGTCATCAGGCAGGCGCGTAAGCGCGGTAGAATAATGCCAGGTGTTCTCCAGGTGGCTTCGAAAAGGTGAGACTTCGTATGTTTACTAGATCTAATGAAGACTAGACGCCTCCAAGGTCGTCAAGAATGACGAGCATTTAGTAGAGCGAGAGAGAGCATCGAAATTCGAATAGCCAATTTTGAATTTGAAATGAGGAACCAAAATGTGAACAGCCAGAGGCGGAAACGCTTCTACTGCTAAGATTGCATATCAAAGGAAGGAATAATTTATAGGATAATCTATGCAAGAATAGATAGTAGAGGGGTAACATATCTGTCAATCAATGTCAACATATAAAAATATTAAATACGAATTAAATATTTTCTAAAGTGAAATTGATGTAATAGTACGTAATTAGCTTTGGAAAAACGAATTGAAAATTCAGAGATACTATCAGTACGATAGAATATGCCAAGGTCGGGAGATCAGACATGAAAACTAAATAAATTGTCAAAATGGGAGAAATAGGTTACAATCTTAGAATAATAACGCATAGAATGATAGTTTCATATCAAACGAACTGTCACAAGTGAGGCAAAAATCAAATTCATGTAGGCTAGTTTTAGTAGTAGGTTAATTTTCGGTTTTAGTGAATATTTATATAAAAATACAAGTTAAAATGCGTTACTTCTTTGTGGAATGTGATATTTTATGTTTGTCTGACGTATTTTTACACTCATTTACCGCACATTTCGTCATTTTTAGCTAAAATTCTTGATCTGGTCGCGGTGCAAGTTGACCTTGAGCACTGAAGGCCCGCCCGCTCCTGTTGGCCCTTTGGGCGCGCTTCAATTTGCCTCACTTAGCGTGTGCGGACTAGGTTTCTATGCGTTATTACTCTAAGGTTACAATAGCAAATTTAAGTAATTTAGACACTAATTTTATAGTCAATATTAGTTGGAACTCTTTCAGGAATCAGGAAAAGTAAAGTTTCTTTCATGAGTTCGTATTAGTTGTATAACTTTCATATATAATAGCACTTTTGAAAGAAGATCACATGCGGCGTTATTAACCAAGGGTGCGCAATTTATGTCTATGGTTTAGATCCATAAAAATACATTAATTTTCAATGAAAACGGGCTCAAAGTTACGGTAAAATATACGAAACATACTTGGATAATATTTATTTCTCAAATATGCTCGGAAACGTTTGCATTACTTTAAAAAAACGAACACGGAAAGTTTGTCTTTTATGGACCATGAGACTTCTTCCCGGCCAAGGCCTGCAAAGTAAGTATGAAAATCAATTACTGTCCCCTTCTCTAAACTTTTAAATCTAATTCTGTAAACAGGCTAAAGAAAAACTCATACAGCCAACTGCCCAGTGTTCATAACTGCCAGAATTAAAAATACCTACATGTACCGATTACTTCAAATAGAACAGAATGACGGTAACATGTAACCTAATGTGTTTTGGTATGTTTTTGTTTTTTCATTTTTTTTGTATTTTGGTCGCGAAAATGAATGCTACTGAGCTAGAGAGAAGAGCGATAACGAAGTTACAATAATATATACACATTCAAACACGTCATCAGAAGGTCAGCAAACTACTGCTAATGTGCCTGGAAAATCATTAATTTTTTTTAGAAATTGTATTGTATAAATTTTATAATATTAAATTTTTATTATTTAAAATTAATATATTTTTAACTTTTTCTATTATACGTCTTCCTCTCTTTAGTCTTTTATATTTCCTCACATTGTTTGAGAAAAATTCTATACATGCCTCTGTGGGAACGGGGATTGCTTGACTCGTATTAAAGCCTCGCTAGCGCTCGTCCTTGCAACTCATACTCGTCCAGCAATCCCTTACTTTCCGGCCTCTGCAATAATGTACTATAAATTATTACAAGTAAGACTACTAAAATCTATTGTGCTAAAAATAAATATAGAAATGACAGGAACAGCTTGTTCCTATCCTGCTGTGGTACCATAAATATATACATAATTTGTGATGAAATAGGTAAAATCGCCAAGTTAAAACCAGTGACAAGAATTGGTGTAGGTTCTGCGTAATCTAAATTACTTACCAATGTATGTTCTTCCTCCATACAAGTTATTGTAAGTAATAAATACACAATAATAAGTAATGTAGAAGTAATTGTTAAATTATGGTAGGCGTTTTGGAGAATAAATGTTACCATTACTGCTTAATAAATTACAAAGCGACATTCTTGATAAACTTCTAGGTAAACCAGAAAACTGTAAAGAAGTCCTTAAATCACATTGCACACCAGTATTCTGTTAATATATTTTTTTCACCTCACTAGCTCGGAAAGGCTTTCTTTCTCATCAGAAATTTACGCGCAAAAGGGTTTTTGAAACTCGAACTTAACGATGGACAAAAAAGCATAATGACACATTATTTACATTTTCGCATTATTATTACATATATTATTTAATGTAATATAAATCCGTTGGTATATTTTATTCCTATTATTGCTGACATTAAATTGACAACGATAACTAATTTTGTTTATTAAATTATTATAATTTGTCGAAGAATTAAACTGATTTGTTATATTATAGTTCAACTGTTTTTCTTTCATCTACCATTTTGCTCGCCATAGTGAGGTGAAAAGTTGTGTTTCTCTTGACAGCAATGTTGTTTTGCGTCTCATGACTTGAAACCCTCGCGACGCGCAGGATTCTATTTATAAGAATCTTAGGGTCATATTCCAGAACTCTACTCAATGCTCAAGTCAGGATTTGAGCAGACTTGAGTATGATTTCAAGCACTGGGAATACGACCCTAATGGCAAGGACTTGAGTATGATTTTCAGTGTTCACTGCAATACTCACTGCAATACTCACGTCCTGACTTGAGCATTGAGTAGAGTTCTAGAATACGACCCTTAGAATCCTTTGCTTGCTCAGCTTTCAATACAAGCACTCGCCTCTAACAACAACTGCGAAGTTGTTGTTGTACGAAGACTGCGAAGTCTCGCACAACAAATAAGTATTTAGACGCCTGATAGCATGTGACGGCAGCGATACATAATCTTTTGAGGTTATAATTCGTTGTTTTAAGTGTATAATTTAAAAACTGTGTAACAATCGTGATGGTTTCACGTAGATGTTTGTAAGGTTCACTCGAGATTTTTTTATAATTTCCTAACAGAAGTAAGTTATCTAGATCGAGAACAAAACATAATTACAGTAACGTTGAATCCAGTTCGCGTGTCGAGAGCCATCTAGTGGTAACGAAGATTTACAAGACAGGGAACATTTCACCCTTCGTACTGTTGATACATTGATTTGTTGATATTGTTCTTTTATTGCAATTAAATGGTCTAATCCAGTTATCCATACATATAGAATACATATTAAAGGTACAATGTTTTATTATTACTAACTAACGGAACAAGATCCGTTAATGTATAGCTTGATGTTATATTGATGTGCTACCATCCGACTAGCTGTGCAGACGTTTTCGTGCGCGCAAACATTACTATGGAATTTACTTACTTTTTTACGTTACTTAGTTAAGTAATTATTCAAAGATCACAAAATCATAAAGATCTGAGAGCACTGCCTATAATTTCACCAGCACCTTTACCCTTCAAAACTTGAACGCAGTAATGGTCACATTACGGCTTGGCGGCAGAAATAGGTAAGGTGACAATACTTCCATGGACGAAATCTTTAACAACGAGTTCTACTGTTAAAAAATATAAATGCATAATGATGTATAGGTAGATATAATTACGGTATTCCTGTAAAATAAACCTTTAAAAGTAAATAGCAAGACGATAGCATTTGTTTTTTTGTTTTGCATAAACACTTAAATAGGTGGACTAAGTTATCAAAGCGTACTTAAAAAAATGAAACCCGAAGCCCATTAATGACGAGGCAGTACATTACGTACACTTGTTCCACTCGTTAGTCCGGACTCCATTTGTTTGCCACAACGCGACCTAATCCCTGGATTGTACAGGATAATCTGGGATCAAGAATCATGACACTATTGTTGTAAGTGTGAAACTGCCACAAATACGCCTACAGCTTACAGCCCCCAATGTATACACCCCGAGATAAGGAAAAGCATGGTAAATCCAACTCTATGTTCTTAAATTTAAGTTCGAACCGTCAAATAGACATTGGAAATTCTATTTTTAGGATTGCGTAGTCAAACTACGAACCTGCAACTCCTATTTTCAACTTTCAATTTAGTGTAAATATAAGTATTTCAAAATGCAACAATAAATGTCAGCACGAATCCATATTTGTACGTCAGACAAACAATATTGCACCCAATGCAAGAAATATCACAATCAAAAACATTTTTTACTTGGTCGACAAGCAAGCTTGACCTAATTTCTAAATTAAGCACTATTTATTCATCCATAAGGCAGATTCCCTTGATAAGAACTAGTAACAAGCTCTAGAAATTACTCTTTGTAAAAAAAAGCACCTTTGGTGCTTGGCGGTGTCTGCAAAATTATAATTTTTTAGGGGAGAGGGTCCAAAGATTCTATGAACATAAAAAACCGACCTCAAAAGTTCATGGAATTACATCTATTCGCCAAGTTTTATTGAAATCGGTCACCGGAAAGTGGGCGAAACCGGATTCATCCCCTAGTTTGCCACCTTTTATCTTCAAATTTAAATGAGACCACTACTGAGGTACCCTCTTTCCAACAAAAAAAAAGAATCATGAAAACCGGTTCGCGATTGCCGGAGTTATCGCGTAACATATACATACAAAAACAATACAATAGAATTGAGAACCTCCTCCTTTTTTAAGTCGGATTAAAATGAATAACGCACACACTCATAGGGCCGCACTAGGAAAACCCTGTATCGCGGGTGCCATGGATTAACACTTAGACAAACTCTCGAGAGAAGTAAACGTGGGCCATACAAATATTTCTCCCGGTCCGGGAATCGAACCCAGGGTGCCGAGTATCCACTCGGCATGGCAGACCAGCATGGTAACCATTTGGCTACGGAGGCAGTTATAATTAGACAATAACTTTTTATGCTTATATAGGAGAGTCATAAAATTTCACATAATGCTTATTTCATGTTTGACTGCCTCCTTGGCCGAAGTGTTTATATATCAAGATCAAGATATCCTCTATCTCTCAAAGTAATTAAAACTATCTCTAAAAGTTCAAATTACTTAGTGAACATTTTTAATAGCATTTTTATTGATCTCAATAAATTTTAATTTATTATAGTCATTACTAAAAATTGGAATAGGCAGTATACATAACCTTACCTGAACGCATTGACTTACAAATAAATGGACGACGGGTCTAATACAAAAACCACGATAAAAATGTCCCAAGTCAACCTATTTAAACGTAGTGAATATGAAAAAGCTAAAACGTTGAATTTAAATTGTAATATCATCGCAGTACTGTCTAATGTTGCTTGTTTCGCTGTCAGTCGAACAAACGAAGACTAAAGCGTGAATGACGCTCTGTATACGATTTTAACGCCCTATAAGTTCGGACACTTTTTAGCGCGGACCCGACGTCCATATAATTGTAAGTCAATGCCTGAACGTCAAAAAAGTTTATTACATGATTATTACACTCCCGGACACATAATTCGAGCCACCTCGCATTTTCGGCACTAAATGCCCTACACTTAAACAATGTTTGATTGAAACTAGTATACTAAAAGTCTTTTCCATAAATCCTTGGATTCACGAAACCGGGGTGAAAACTTTTTCTTCGACGATAACACTACTCTTGTAAAGTGGATAATATCTCAAAAGACCTTATGATTTACTCCATGTGCGTGCTGCTGATCTTTTATTTTTGGGTTTTGTTAAATATATCATTAATTAAAATTTAAAATTACTTTATTTCTCAATTTGGTTCAACAATGGTAGATCAGCTTCTGTATAAATATAGTCATTATACAAATAATAACCGCACACACTCAACATAGCCCCGCACTAGTGAAACCCTGAGTCGCGGGTGCCATGGACACACACAAATTACACCCAAACTAACGAGAGAAATAAATGTAGACCATACAAATACTTCTCCCGGCCCGGGAATCGAACGGGGACCTCTGCGTGGCAGTCCGGCTTGGTACCACTGAGGCTGTTAATGACTATATGCTTGTGTTGGGTAAGTTTGCAACTTCCCTAAGCTTAAAATTGAGAAATTATAACAAATTAGTGAGTTAGTTAAATAATATTAATTAATTTAGGTTAAGTAACTAGTAATTACTTTACTAAAGTAGCGGTATTATGTAAATGGTAGCGGTATATTTTAAAAAAAAGTTTATTACTTGTTAGTACAATAATAAATATTTTTTTTATTCTTTTTTTCTTCAATAATTTTGGAGTTTCATAGGAGGATAATATGATCCATTCTATACCTAGTCCAATATCACGTTATTACATACAACTTTAAGTTGAAACAAAACGTGATTAAGCCGAAATACAGCTACGGAACACTATCAAGTGCGTATCCTACACCCTTGTTAACCGACTACAAAAAGGAAGGAGGATCTCAATTCGACTGTGTTTTGTTTTGTATGTTTGTTACGCGATAACTCCGGTATTTGTGAACCCATTTTCATGATTCTTTTTTGTTGGAAAGAGGGTACCTCCATATTGGTCCCATTGATTTTGAAGAAAATCATCTACCTCTAAGGGTGGCTGTTCACGCATGAAGATTCATTTTTATAAATAGCGCCTAAATTTTATTGTAAAGAGCAATTATTTGAATGATTGATTTTGCTATTCTCCAATTCAAGGCGTTTTACTCTCTCAATATACTTTGAGTAGTGAGAACCGATTTTTATTATCTCCAGTGTCAAGTCCCGTAGTGGCGAACTAGGGGATGAAACCGGGTTTGCGCACTTTCCGGTAACCGATTTCAATAAAACTTGGTAATTAAATGTAATTCCATGTACTTTTAAGGTGGGTTTTTTTAGTACTCTGAGACTGAGATTATTTATTTCTGATAAATGCAATTTTTGTTGTCGAAAATAATGTTCCTTATTACATATAATTTTAAAATCATTTTCTGTTGTATGATTTTTAACGGAGTTACGCCATTTTGTTTTCGAGAATGGTCTATTACAGGTTTATTGATTTTTTTGTGTACACGTCTATTCAAATGCAAGTGTTATTAACAAGATTGTTATTTGTATGACCGGTTTGGGGTAGGTTTGATCAAATATTGGCAGTTGTATGTTAAATGGAGGACACGTTTGCTCTTTTCGTTACATATTTGTGCTTGATAAACTCCATGTTTGTTTTGTCACGTTGGCCTTGTGAGATTGATCAAATGTTTGTAAATGTTTGTAGATAAGGATACGGGGCAGTTTATAGTCGATTCGAGTATAAGAGGTCAAATTAAAAAAACCGTAATTCAATGGTCAAAAAATGTACCAGTGAGTGGGGCACATTGCTCGCAGAATAGACATTACCAATCCCGTAGCACAGTGACAAGGTCCAACTGGACATACGCGTACGTGGTCACCACTTAAGATCTCTTTGGCCCCATCGGCTATCTCGACACCTCCAATGAGCTCTACGCCAACTTAATTTTTTGGTTCTTTTCTATTATTTTTTAACAGCCATATTTATTTACTAATATCATACTCCACAAATTTTGTGAAAAAAAAATAAAAAAAAACAAAAAACTAAGTTCTGAAAAAAAAAACAAAAAGAAAATTTTCTGAAACTAAATAAAAACAGAACAGGTCCAAAAATTAAGTTGGCGTAGTGTTTAATTGGAGGTACCGATCTGTTCTGCGAGGAATGTGCTCCGCCCTCTGCTCTTTTTTACCATTGAATTACGATTTTGGTTTAATTTGAACTTGTTGCGCCGCTGGATGCAAGCAGCGCAAGGCGTTGCGGCGAAGATTAGGGAAGGCCAATATTCATGGCTATGTGTCAATGGACGTCTTTCGGCTGAAATGATGTTAATCATTGTAGCGAATCGCAGCAGTCACTACCAAGCTCTTTTATATATATATTTTGTATAGTATTTTTAAGTTTACTTTTATATTTAAATTTTAAATGGAAATTTGATTGTTTTTTGCGCCTTTTCTTTACAACTGTTTCTGCTGCTAGCTGTGCTTTGTTTTCTAATAAACTGTGAGTAAATTTACTTTGGTCTTGCTCATTCTTTGATAGCACCCACCTGGACCCCATTAATACAGTCCGTTACAATGACGATGAATTCCATAGTAACGACCTCGACGGCTCACCCGTCTGCACTGTAGGCGCTGAATGAGAATGTCGCGGTAGAATCACTTGAACTTTTCTGAATTGGTTCTGGACTGGGTGTTACAGGCGGGTGCCCCAGATTGAACTCCGTTGCTCTAATACACATAATACAAGAAATTCTCTAATTTGAGACCACATAATTGGTGTGCTTTTCTGGCATATTAATATTATCGTCATAAATTTTGTTCATTAACTTTAACCATATTTATGGAAATGCTTTGGTCTGTTCTTTACGCAAGTGGCATAGAGTTGAATGTAAATTTATATGTCCAGTGCCCGTAGCTTGGCAGAATATCTGTGATAAAACCCCGTGACAATATTTAATTCAGTTGATAAATCTAAGTTTGTTTATTTGGTAATGAACTATTGTTAAAAAATTTGAAGAACAAGGACAACGATATAAAATCTTTGTCGTTTTATCATCGCTGCGAAAACAATGAAACGAAAAATGTCTTTCATCTTGTTTGTCGCGCTCAATTTTGACGTTGATAAAATTACTATGCAAAAGTTTTAAAATCAGCTGTGACCTTGTAATCTTTTGCAGTTATTGGTCGCCGGCGCTTGCGATGACATAAAAATGTGACGTTAAGGTGCTCGCCATATCCGCTATTGTGATAAAATTTTAACGTTTTATGTAATATATAAATGTGGATATAATAGCTTTATCGAGACGGCATACTACGAGTAATACGAGTAATAATAACCTGTGGGAATATGAAATAATGCCTTCTTCACGGGCGTGAGCCTAACAACATTATAAACTGCTTATTAGTTATACAATAAGCGCTACGATCAAACCGGGCAGTCAAATTAGAAGCCAAACACGTTCGAACGGGTGCCGTCGAGTGCAAAGCCAATACGAGCGATGCAGTTACGATGCACCTACGTTTATGCAAACAACCACTAAACCTTATGGCCCATTACGTAAACGTGTACGTTTACGGTTCCGGCCTATGGCCTTCTCTAGAAACTTCTTTATAACTTGCGACACCTAAAAATGTAGTAAAAATGTTCGTTACAGATATAATATACTAAGTATTATTTATACTTATACTAAGTCCTGACTTATGCTACCACCATTTCGTTTAACTAAGGTAAACGATTCTTTAATGGGGAACTGTATACGTCTTTACAATAAGATTCCGGAGAATATGTTAAGATTATCATTTCCTAAGTTTAAAACTTACATTAAACGTATTTTAATTGAAAAGTCATATTACAAAGTTGAAGACTACGTGTTAGATAAAGATGTATGGAAAGACCATGACAATGGAATCTAGACAGATTCCACACAATTATGATTCAAAGTGCATTTAAGTTTATTTGAAAAGAGCAATCCCTAGAGTTTCTTGCTCGTTCTTCCCAGAGAGGTTGACGCAGTGAACGAGCAGCAGTATTTAAAAAAATTACATATTCAAGTGTAAAACTTTACCTATGGAATAAAGTTAGCCTTTGAGTTTGACATATTCTGCAATGAACATTGAATATGTCATCAGATTATCGTTCGCTCACTTTACGCGATGCTTAAAACCGCTCTAGTGTAGCAATGCGTGATTGCGAATGATTTCAATATTCGACTCGTTAGTAATTACTAATCCTGTCATTCGAATAACAAATTCGTAATCTACCAATTTTCGGATTCGAATGATCTGAATGTTTATTCACTACTAATCCATAGATTTCATAGAACACAAGAATACTCGTGATCACCTAGCCCTCTCTGACATATGATAAATACCGGAAATGTGACTGGGACAGGGATATTTTGATGGTGAATAATCTGGTGGAATTCCGATATAAAAATCATTCGTTTCGTGCACTGGGCGGAATGATAGGCCCATTCGGTATCCGTAATCAAACGACGCGAATGATTGAGCTTGGATTATACTTTTTTTTGTTGAATTAGTGAGAGAGTGAGAATTGTTTTAATGTATGTGAATAATTAAAATAATTATTCACACACAGTAAATTAATGCAGTCTAATTTGAAGTATTTTTTAATGTAAAGAGTATTTAATTTTTCGCCAGCCAATCAACGGCCGTTTCCACCACGTTTAACCCCGCTACTAAAAGATAGAGTCCAGGAGTGGCGGAACCGGCCGGCGTGGAGTTCACTTCAAAGGGTCCGAAAGGCAAGATGTGAAAATCACTGCTTTAACGAGATTGTTCAAATACGAATTTATTATCAGTTAATAAATTTGTATAATCCTAGCATCATTTCACGCCCTCGAGGAGCGCTGCTACGAAAAGAACAAGCTCTACATTTTGCTTGCCTAAAAAAATACATTATTTACAAATCTTTTCGATTAATCGTGTCGTCATCTACAAAGTAAGAAACAAGTCGCAACGATAACCGTTCGATAATTATCGGCAATACGCGTTTGACGACACCCGCGGGTGCACTTTGTGTGTAGAGACATTTTTATTTCCGAAGCCGTCTGCCATTACTTGAATTGCTTTCGATTTGTTTAAAGGCGGCTACAAGTTTTATGTCAGAGAGCCATTGCTGCTTATGCGAACATTTTTTATAGACGTAGCAATGTTAGTACTTAGTGCGAAGGAGGTTGAGCTGACTCGGCGATTCATGTATTTAATGAAATTATAATAGTAATAGTCAAAGCTGCTTTTAGCGCATGCAAGTCATAATAATACGGACTAAACAATAAAATAAGTGAAAAATGTAAAATAATTCGAATTATGGTCAGATACTTGCTAAGATCACCGAGCTCCCAGAACGTGAAGCTCGGTGAACCTTGCAAGAAGATTAGGGATAAGATAAGCCAAAAGGAGATATCCTATCATAGGAAATAAAACATCAGTAATACGTTCAGAAATCAGAATGTAAAAATATTTACAATTTAATATTTATTAACAATTATTTTGTTTGCGCTATAGGTCTATCTATGTATGATGTAGCATGTAGATACATAAAAAATTAAGAAAATTTATAAATAGGAAATTTCATCGAGGGCCGTACCCTGAGGCATCGTGGCCTGATTACAGACCCCCTGTAAAGGGCCCGAAATGCTAGTTTGTTTAAAAAACAAATATACGCAATTTAGATCCAAAAAAATAGTGTCATGTCCTATGTGTAACAATCCGAAAAACCTAAGAACACGCTATCCCCTATTACAACTCTGAGCGCTCCCGCACTCTGCGCAGGCAGAACGCCACCCTTTTTCGCATTAGCAAAATTACGTATATGCAAAAGTCTCTCTACTATTTAGCATAAAAAATCATCGACTATTTTCGTTCGTAGAACCTCTTACCTGAAAATTTGTCATTTAGCAGGATGTGACCTTATTACGACAAGGGTGAGAATTATTATATATATGTAATAACTGCCTCCGTAGCCGACCAGTTACCATGCTGGGCTACCACATAGAGGTCTCGGATTCGATTCCCGGGCCGGGAGAAATATTTACATGGCCTACATTTATTTCTGTCATGAGTTTTGGTGTAATTTCTGGTTATCTACATATATGTGTGTCCATGGCACCCGCGGTACAGGGTTTCCTTAGTGCGGGGCAAATGAGTGTGTGCGTTGTTGTTGTCGTCGTTATCTACAAGTAAACATTTTCGTCGTCGTCAACCCGTTCTGCGTGCCACTACTGAGCACAGGACTCCTCTAAGAAAAGGGTGTAGACCACTCTGCTGGCCCACTGACAGTTAAGAATTTTACATGTTTGCCAAAGGTTGTGAAGCTTTCATTATGACGTTTTCCTTCATCATAACACTCTACACGATTATTTTAGACTCTGAATTTATCTCTAATAATGAAAACATTACATCATATTCTAATTACCTCGACGTTTCGGATGTATTGCAACGTGCATGATCTCGAAGGGACTGAAGAAGAGGCGGGTGTCAACATCTTCTAGCTGTGCGAGTTTTTCTAATTACCCGCACTTGGTCTTCATTGTTTATTTCTACACTAAGGTTGTCACTAGACCAACACACAACACTCACGATATCCGGCGGCTTGTTGGGCGATACTTGATGTCGTTTATATTTGTGGGATCCAGTCATCAGCAAATGAAGACCAAGTGCGAGTAGTTAGAAAATCTCGCGCAGCTAGAAGAAGTTGACACCCGCCTCTTCAGTCCCTTCGAGACCATGGGCATTGAAATAAGTCTGAAACGTGGAGGTAATTAAAATATGTTTTATAAATGATTATGTCCCGAACTAAAAACCAAATAAAGTGTGAAAATCGTGAAAGTTTAAATCAAGGTAATACATTACAAATTAAAAAAAAATCAAGTTCCACCGACACTTGATGGATCGCTGGATTCAAAATCCAGAGCACTAACCATTACACCATGGAACCGGTTGAATTGCGAATTAAAGTTAACCGTAATATCAATTTACTTAAATGTGAATGGAAACCCTTTGCGCAAAGAATATTAATTATAATTTTTAAGAGACTATGACGGCAGTATGTTTAAACAGATGTATATAATACAGACGCTCGTCACAAGCTAATTGATTTTTAGCATTTTGTAATGTATTATGAATTAATCTAAAGTAAAGCATCTATGCATAGTTTCGTAGTTTAAGCAATCAATTTAAGAGAAATTACCGAGTAAGTGACCCTTTCATTATCGCGGCTGGCATCACACAAAATGTCTTTATACCTAGTGTCCATATTTATGTGAATAGTTTGTGTTTACAAGGCACTTAAAGAAAAATATAATACTTGACAAATCTTATTATAAAAATTTAAATACTAGGAAGTTTATATGTAGAAAATTTCCTCGAGGACCACACCCTGGAGCATCGTGCAGAAGGCTGGCAATATTCCCCCTTCGAAGAGCTAAAGTGAATACTTTTTGTGTTATGATTTAATTTATTTTTTTTATATATTTTTTATATTATTTTAGTTTTCAATCTGAAAGTTTCTATTATGTTTTATTTTCCTTCTGTTATTCTCATTTTTTGATGTCATTTGTGGTTAACAAATAAATATATTATCTTTCTTTCTTTCTAGTTTAATAAAATATAAACGTCCAAATTAGTAAGTTTTGAAAAGATAACACGTCAAGATCGGAAACTCTACACTCAATGTCGTTGACGATTAATTTTGTACCTGAGAGCAATTATCTAAATAGGTTTCTTTTTTGTAATAAATAGCGGGACGAACAAGTCGTCTGCCTGATGATAAGCTACACGCCTGCCCATAACAGTTGCAATGCCACACAGAGCTTTAAATCGCAAAGATCTGAGGGGCACTCCAACTGCGCCCGTCACCCTGAGACATAAGTTGAAAAGTCCCATGTGCCTGTAATTTCGCTAGCACCCATACCCTTTAAAACCAGAACGCAGTAATGTTCACACTACTGCTTGGTGGCAGAAATCCTTTGGACATCACTGAGCAACCACGTCTCGCAAGTCAGCACTGACAACAGACACTGGTAAAATACTTTGCTTTGAGACAATACCACAGTGACTATTTTGGCCGAGAAGTTATGACGTAAATTCCCGAACGCTGAACTGCCGCAACGCAGTAATAAAGTCAGAAATTAAGCAAGTAAAAAAAGCAGTAAAAAAAAGTGGTCTTCTTCTTACCGTATCGATGGCATACACTATATTATTGTGGCCTCTGGGCCACAATAGTATAGCCTCAACTACGCCGATTGCTTCACTAGTAGCCGCCCTCCACGCACTACGACGTACCTTACTTTTACTTACGCCGTTTGGCAAATCCTTTCCCCACGCTGGCAAGTATGTCTCAAGGTTATAGTAGTAGCTTTTTCACAAAGAGTTCTACTTCTAGTCTATTTGCCAACAGCTCCGGTATCTATCTGGACATCAGGAAGAGCGCTATGCATGCACCTGGGCCAGCTCACTCAAGGCAGCCTTTTGAAAATCGGATGAAGTCTGTGCAAACGGGCTGATCTGGGGTCAGGACCAAACTTAGAAGGTCTCAGAAGCTCCATATCTCTATCCCTTCTCATATACCTAACCTAAGAGTCAGTAGGGACGGTCACTATAAATTAAAACTTAAATAGAAAAGAACGGGAACGCTAGTCTGTTTCAAAATGTATGGATAATTATAATGGCATATTTCAAACCAAGATATAAATAATAAGATAGCTCCTGTTGCAAAATATGCTCAAAATGATCTTTTAATTACAGCTCGACCACCACAACACTCTTAATTGTCGCAAAACATACAATCAAAATTACTTTTATTATTCAAAATTACTCACTTACACTTTGATATTTTTTTAATTATAAATTTCCATACTTCGTAATTAATTTTATTTTTAATGTAAATTGTTATTTTGTTGTGGAATGCTATGTATAGCTAATTGGGTATTAATTTTATAGTGCTATATAAGAATGTTTTTGTATTATGTTGTATCTGTACCGACCATTATAATAAAAATAAAATAAAATCAAATTTTTTGTTGTCATTGTTTTTGTTTCTATCTTTTGTTTTATTTTCATTTGTAATCTTGTTTTAGAATGTGTTTCGCGTTTTATAAACATGTAAATGTATTATAGCGTATAGTGACAGTGATACCCTAAATAGAGGACAATTAAGGGCGTTAACAGAACTAACCCTTCAGGACAGGGGATGATTAACAGTGCGTTTTGTAACTGCCACTGCAGCAAGGGTTGATTAAATTAGAGTTAAATAAGTTGACTAACTATCCAAGTATTATTTAAATGTAAAAGGTTACTAGCTTAATGTTTGTAATTACTGATGGCAAATGGCAGTCAGTTTTTTTTTATGATACCGTCCTGTCATATGATATCATTAAAAAAAAGACAAAAGAGACAAAACTTTAGTCTTTAATTTTTTTATTGAATTGATATTAGAGTGATTTCACATAAAAAATAATTGAATATCAATTCAATAAAAATTTAAAAACAGTGAATCTTTAACCCGGGCTGGTAGCTGAAAAGGTATCTAACTGGGTGACGAAATACTTCCATACATTTCTCATAGATGGCGCTACGGCTAAAAACGTAGAAAAAGCAAATACAAAGATACTACAACAATCATATAGAAAAATTTGTGAGGTCCGCTGGTTCGTTCCGGGGCTTAGTTGGTACAGCGTCTGACACGGTATGCTAGAAGACGTCGGTTCGAATCCGGCTGGATCGCAGGAAAATTTTCTGAGTGTTCGATCTTTGTATTAATAATTATAACAAATTAGGTAAGTACTTAAGATTTTGGTAATAGTTTGTCCATAACCTCATCATATAAGTAACGAAGTGAAAATAAAGCACACTGGCCTAAAAATTATCTATTCACGTTCCCCTTTAAATGTTACCCTCACTAGTTAACATAATCTATAGAAACACATATATTAATCTATGTAAGTACATTTAACCGCACGTTACCGGTGTACAGGGCTCGAAAGCAGAGACAATAGCTTTAATCCCATTGTCGTAGAGAGCGATTTAGCTGATTAATTACGACTGCGTTGTGGGGCCAACCTTGTTTGAGCTCCAGTTTAATCTTGAGGCGATTCGCCTAAATGCGCTATATTAATTGTTGTTACGTAGAGTAAATAACTACAAAGGAAGTCCCTTTTATTTCCGAGAGTCCCTTTGGGGTATACTTTTAGTAACACTTAATAATTATAACAAACTAGTGAAGTAATTTCACAAAAAAAAATTGAATATCAATTCAAGAAAAATATAAATACAGTGAATAACGATATCTCTAGCCAGGACTGGTAGCTGTAAAGGTATCCAACTGGGTGACGAAATACTTTCATAGATTTCGCTATAGATTCATCTATATGACGCTACGGCTAAAAAGTTGTTGAAAATCGAATACAAAGATCCGACAAAACAAGCACATAGAGAAATCCGTGAGGAAAGCACGGTTTGCTAAAAGACGTCGGTTCGAATCCGGCCGGATCGAAGGAATATTTCCTAATTGTTCGATCTTTGCAGTAATAATTACAACATTTAATAACTTAAAGATTACACCAGCACATCATATATGCGCCAGCACCCACACCGCACCAATACAGAGCTAGCACAGCGCCAAGACAGCGCCAGAACCCAAGGCAGCACCGCCCCAGCAGAGCACGTAAGCTCCGCCATCCTCGTGGCGTCTTCCAATCGTCCACTATTTCTATATACTAAATTAATGAAGCGCGACTTTCAATTTTACTAATACTAATCATTCAAATGAGCAAATCATTCGCCTTAGTCGAATCCAAGCACAATCATTCGACTCGAGTCGAATAATTACCGATGTCAAATGATTATTATGTCGGAACTCCACCAGATCATTCACCACGTCCATATCAAAATATCTCTGGCCCCCTCACATATACGGTAGGTATTTACCATATGTCAGAGAGGGCTAGGTGATTAGGAGTATCGCTGTGTTCTATGGAATCTATGGATTTGTAATGAATGATCATTCAAAACATTCGGATACGAAAATTAGTAGGTTACTAATTTGTCATTCGAATGACAAGATTAGTAATTACTAACGAGTCGAATATTGAAATCTTTCGCGAATCGCGCATCGCTATTCTAAATCTTTAAAACATACTTTATATTATGACCGAAAAAAACAATTGTTTTATATTCCGGCAACAATATTTCGTTTCATTCGCAAAACCCGAATATTTCGTTTCGTTGAAAATTACGGTAAAATTGTTTGACCATCATGAATAATAAGTAAACTTGTTATAACATTAATATATAATAATATTTATATAAATAATAAAGTTATTTGCGTAATAAGGTTATAATAATAATAAATATAATATAATAAACCTTAATTAAGTACCTGCGTATATTTGGAATCTTAGCTATCTTTTTGATGTCTGATTAACATTCAACGCAATTTTTATTAAGCCGTTTAAATATACTGGGTCTCAGAAAAGGATAAAAATTACAACACAATAACTGTAAAACTATAAAAGCAAGAAATTATAGTAAATAATATTGTTATTTACTATGATATATGACTCTACGGTCAATATTTACAAATCTATCTCAAATGCAGAGTCTATATTACAACCTTACTTAAGTATTTAACGTCAACTTTTTCACTTCTATTATGCATCGTTTAAGAAACAGAATGTCCTTTTAATAAACGTCTTTCAACACTTAAGGCTCAAGATCTTTATTAAGTCCTAATCAAGTACAAAGTTTTAGCCACTTGAGATATCATCCAAGATGCCCTTGATTATAACCCATTTAAGCTTGAGATGCAGCCGATCACTTAAATAGCTTGGAGTCTGTTTATTAATATGGGTACAATAAAATTACGCATGCACACATTTAAATAATACTTTTTTATAGTAGCAAGCGGATCCGTGAAGATCCGTGGGTCACTGCCACTGCGCCCGCACACTGAAACATAATTATGTTGACATATCCAATGTGCCTATAATTTCACCAGCACCCTTATATCCTTCAAAACCGGTGCTTATTGTTTTGCGGCAGAAATAGGTAATGCCGCAGTACTTCCCTGGACTAACTCTTTTACAAGGAGCTCTACTACTATTGAAATTACATATACATTATCATTTTGAATCTTATTTACTCGCTAATACTACTCTCTTAATCCTATTTTTGTAAGGGACATAAAATCAGAAAACAGAACCAACCGAAATCAAACACAAGCATAGGACCGTCCTAATTAGAAAACAAATTACGGAAAAGGTCCTGCAGCATTCCCAACACACTAAGGGATTTATTATGGAAACAAATCCCTTTCATTTTGTACAAAAAAAAACTCGCGAGGCAGCCATTTTCCCGTGTCCTTTTCATTTTTGTTTTCTTCGCATACGTTTTGGGAACGTTCAAAATTTCAATTTTGAATAAAGAACATATTTTATTGTTTTTTTATATAATTTTTTTTTCGTAGCTATAGAGACAGCATTTGCTTAAATAAAATTATATATTTTATTTCCCAAATAACTTGTCCGAGATTAATATTTACTTACTTTACTGTACTTGCTGGAATATACGTATATATACTATTGCCTACTGAAACCACTAACGATTGCTACGTACCTACCCCCATCTCTTTCTACCGTCAGGGGATTTATATATTCATCTGTTTCGCATTTCAGTGTGAAATCAGTCCGACAAATTAAATCCCTCCTCAGATTATTACATTGCTCAGTGACTGTTCATAAATAATCCACAGGGAGCGCGGTTTGCTCTACGCGAGAAGCAGTTATTTGAATTTCGAATACAAATTTATTTGAAATATCCATTGACTTACAAATAAAAAGTCAATGGAAATATCGCTTGAAATTTAAATATTATTAAAAAGGATAATTATTTCGAAATCATTTATAGATTTAGAAATGATTTCGAATTTCTAATATAATGTATGACTTTTTTTATTCATGCTAAGTAATGGGACATATAAATCGTGTGCTTAGTGGTAAGCGACAAGCCTGTACATAACAGTTGCAGTGCGAGAGTTTTAACAGGTAAAGATCGAAGGGGCACTGTCGCTGCGCCCGTCACCAAGACACATGAGCTGAGAACTGTACCAAGCACAAGTCCGGTCGTGCATGGAGTACAGTCGCCACTTATGGGATGGCTTTGCTTAATACCAACTGGCGGGCCAAGAGGCTTATAGGTGACTCGGAATTAGTGGAGCCGAAGCTGCAGAGCCTTGAACACCGCCGTAAAGTTGCCTGCTTATCGGTATTCTACAGGATATATCACGGAGAGTGTGCGGTGGAATTGCATAATTTGATTCCGCCTTCCCCTTTTCATCTTCGGGGAACTAGACGTGGGCTGGGATTCCACCCCTATGTTGTGGATATTGTCAGAATTCGCATACAGCGTTTCGCTTCCACATTTATATGGCGAGCGGCTGGAGAGTGGAATTCCCTACCTGCGGACTTATTCCCCGAACGCTATAACTTGGACCTTTTCAAGGCGAGAGTAAATAGGTATTACTTAGGTGTGCATCGTCGACCTCATTATCACTTTGGATCAGGTGAGATGGAGGTCAAATGCGCACTTATTTTTTATATTAAAAAAAATAAGTTGACAAGTCCCATGTGGCCTATAATTCAGCCAGCCAGCTTGCTGTCTGAGCGAAGCATAAAAGTCGCTGTCGACGGATTGTGCTCGAACACCATGCTCATCAACGCCGGCGTTCCGCAAGGATCTGTGATCTATAACCAACTCTGTTCATCCTGCATATCAATGATATGTTATTAACTAGTAACATTCATTGCTATGCGGATGACAGTACCGGTGATGCCTATTATACAGGTCGCACAAATATGCACAAGTGGAATAAAACAGACTGCAACTTGTGTCCAAAATCGAGACTTCTTTGGAGCAGGTCTCAGAATCGGGTCAAGAGAATTTAGTAAAATTTAACACCCCGCAAAGACACAAGTGTGCGCGTTTACCGCTAAAAAATCCCAATTCGTAATAGCGCCAAAGTTCCAGAACACTGCCCTTACCATCTCAAAGAGTATTGGGATACTTGGAGTCGAAATCACGAGCGAAGTCCAGTTCCGGAGTCATTTGGAGAGCAAAGCCAAACTGGTTTCAAAAAAGCTCGGAGTACTCAATAGAGCGAAGCAGTACTTCTCTCCAGGTCACCGACTTTTGTTATATATACGGCCTCATATGGAGTATTGCTCGCATCTCTGGGCAGGAGCTCCTCCAGGGGCTGTTCATATTATCGATGATCCCAAACTCACAGACGGTATGGAGCCCTTTAGCTTACGGAGAGACGTTGGCTCTCTGTGTGTGTTCTACCGTCTTTGTAATGGGGAGTTCTCTGAGGAACTTTTCGAACTGGTGCCACTGTCTCGTACCATCGCAGCTCCCGCCAAAGGAGTAGAGTCCATCCCCACATCTTAGATGCCTGGCATTGTAAGACCTCTCGCAAAGGCATCTCGTTCGTTCCTTCCTTGAATCTGCAAGATATGGAATGATCTTCCTCCTGAAGTGTTCCCTTTGCGCTATGACATGGGGTTCTTCAAAAAGCGTGTTTACAGGGCTCTCAAAGGCTGGCAACGCATAGGCAGCTTATCTGATGTTGCAGATGTCCATGGGAGACGATGACCGCCTCCCATCAAGCGGCTCGTCGGCTCGTTTGCCTCCTTCTTTCATAAAAAAAAATTTCAACTGCACCCCTACCCTTCTAAGCCGGAACGCAGTAATGCTCACGTTATTGCTTGGCAACAGAAATAGGTAAGGTGGCACTACTTCCCTGGACGAACTTTATTAAACTGCTACATAATAACTACCTACATGACGCACCTCGCTCCTTTCTAGTATTTAAATATGTAAGTATTTTTAGGTTAGTGAGTTAGACATTAAACGTTCGTCATAACACAGTGACGTCTCATTTACGCTCAATCCTGGTTCCCACATCCCACTTATCTTAATTTTATTACTAAGTATTTATGTGGTCTTACTAACGGTACAAGCAAATTAACTGACAAAAGATCACAGACAGTTTACTTGGACGTTCGTGGTTATTCCTATATGTGTTACACAGTTTTCTGAAATAACTTCACTCCCACAAAATTAAACTGACTTGATTGCTTGCCGTATCATCAGAGTTATAAATTCATGATTAAACTTGTAAATATGTATTGGTATTGGTACCAACTTTCAATATAAAAGGGAAGTAAAAATATATGAAATAAATGATAGGACCATAAACAAAATTACTGGCAAGCTAGAGTTCACAATTCACAAATTCCAAAAGTCCGAACCCCGAATCCCGGGAAATTCAAATTGCGAACGCTTGATTTGGGCGTGCATTCCCGCGACGACTGCTCCCAGCTATATTATGTCTCTGATTTATTGCATCGGATTCCCGTCGGTAATTAGTGCGTACCCCCTCCCGTCCCGTTCCCCTCTCCTTCCCCCGGGAGACCCGTAATTGATTGTAGTTGATTAATTTTGCAGTGCTGATGAGCTGATGAGGCGATCTACTGTTTTGTGTATTAATTTTAATAATGGATACTTAAAGTCGAAGCTTAATTTCAATAAATTAATACTATCTACATATTTTGACATTATTATTTTCTTACGTCTAAAAAAGTGCTTCATAACCTTACTGTAGGGTATTATTTCGTAGAATTGTTCTGTGATGAAATTATTTTATCTACACACATATCATAAACTCTCTACAATGTAATCAAAACCGGAAATTACAACCAGCACAAAGGTAAACTGTTGTTTGAACAAATTTCTTATCTGTGAAAATGTTATTATTGTTTCATAATAACATCGAATTCAATGTTATCATTACATTCAAATTTCATTAAACATCTCTGAAACACAAATCAATTTGATTTGACTTAATTCTAATATCAGTCGAGATGAAGTTTTATTCGAAATGAAATGTCAGTTTTGACAATTTCGCACTTTACTTGATATGGAACGATATGATAGTTGGGGCCGATTCTAGTTTGTCTATGAATTAAAAATAAAAACTACGGTTGTGTGCCATGCGTGAGTAAAGTTTTTATTTGCCGCCATTTCGCCAGTCGTGACATGTGGTTCCTGAACACATCACAGAGAGCTTATACCTATTAGTATACCTACTATTGTTATTATGTGTGTAGAGAAAGCAGTGTATGTAACTGTACATAATTAGGCATTAAAATATTCGTGAGATGTTTTTATGAAACTCGCCTGTCGGCACGTTTCATAAACCCACACTCGTAATTTAATGCCTTTCATTATGTAACAGTTACATAAACTACTATATATCCAACACAAAACATTTTTTATAGAGACAAAATAGTCTTCAAAATTTCCTGCATACAGTCATAAAGTTTCCTAGAAAAAACTTATGAATACCATAACTACAGTAGGTTTAAATTTTTACATAACGCAAATGGCCTCCTCGGTGGCCAAATGGTTAAGATGGTTAAGAAAGAAGAGAAGAAGAGGAAATTCAGATTGAACCAATTCAAAAATTGACCTTTTCTGATCATGCCTGTGGTAATGCTCCCAGAAATAATTTCATCACGAGCTAGTATTCCCAAACTTTTAGGCCCACCACAAAACATAATTGAAAACAAGTTTTTTTTATATTAAATTAGTAGTTTAAATAGGTAGATACTTCAGGTTTTTTATCAAATGTGGTAGAACCCCTAGACAAGATCAACGGCCCTCAATTGCTTCCTGGCCTCTATCACAGGCCTCTACCTTAGAACTTTTCAGCTTGCACTGGGGGGGCACCACTAGGATAGGAACCACTTTGCGAAACTATGATCGAGCACATTATTGTTAATAATAAAATTACCAAGTATTTTACTTTTAACAACAGAACGTACCCCTCTTTCGTACCAATCAATAGATTAGTATGTTTAAAAGCAATTAAACTATCAGGTAACCATAAATTAATAAACCTAAGCCCTATGTCATAGAGTTCGGGATTACCGGAGATTGAGCGCGATGTTCCCGGGAACTTTGTTTTTAATAACATCATCATCATTAACGTTCCATTAGTAACGGGACGCTCTTAATTGAACTCTAGGTGTCAGGAATATTTCATTTCAGAAATAAATTTTAGTACATATTATAATACGATTTGTAATTTTTATCGAATATATAGGGTGTTAATCGTCTACAAAAAAAGGAGGGTAGTTGTCAATTTGACACGCGATAACTTCGACATTTGTGTATCGATTTCGATGTTTCTTTTTTTTTGTTGAAGCAAATGTTCCACTGCCATGGGTGGCAAATTAGGGCATTAATCCGGTTATAGGAATTCGTCCATTTTCCGTTAACCGATTTCAATAAAGCTTGGCAAATAGATGCACTTCCACAAATTGAGGTCTATTTAAAAACAGTTATTTTTAAATGATTTTTCAATTATGATAAATATTGTTATTATTAGTAAAGTTCAACATGTTTTATTCGACGGATTCTCTAGCAGATGGTGAAAAAATCTCCCTATACCATTTTTGAAAAACCAAAACGAAATCTAACTATTTGCTAGCGTAAAAAATCGTCGTAGAGCGAGAGCGAAGATAATGTGATTGCGCTCAGGTGTGGGCAAGTTGAGTGTATTGCCAACCCCAGAAGAGCACTAAAATGCTGCTGGTAAGATCTTGTGTGTCAAGGGACGTATATATTTCACCCTCAACAATAAATACGACTAAATTCTATTTGATATGAAAAATAATATAAATTTTGTCTAACAGTAATCTATCGTAAGTCACGAAAATAGGTGTATTTTTTCATGAATGACTTTATTTTTAAATAGGTCTATTATATCCAGCAGTAAAACTATAATTTAAAAATAATGTATGCCTGAAATTCCATTGCAATACCTCGAGAATCTCAGGTGTCATGCTTGGCTTGGTCCTTTCAACACATTAAAACCATAGTATAAGAAGACAAGTAAGGTAACTCCATACAAACGTAACAGCGCGGCTTGTAGGAGCTAGTACCCTCCGCGTACTTTGTACAAGGTATATCTTTGCCTTGTACGGACGCGCATAATTTCGCATAATATAGCGCTGGTCGTCTCACGCGCTTTCATCAGGTATACTACCACCTATTTTTGCTGCTAAGCTACTGCTCATTAATACTCGCATTACTATGCGAGCATTAAAAAGCACCTTATATTGTTCCTTTTACGTATGGTAGCAGCATTTTATCTTCCCTGATCAGCAGATCGGTTCCCTGTATAAATCATACGCTGTCGCCGGGTATTGGATTAAGATTTCCGCGATGGATTGGATGGAGCTCATCCTGTTGAGTGACAGGACACATCGCCAATTTCCCCCGAGCACCTTGCATGTAGATTTTATCACTTTTACATTATACTTATTCATACTCAACGTTTTGGAGTACCGTCGTCGAAATAGGAATCATTATATTCGTGGGTCAGTAATTCTCTAAATATTGTACCCATCGAAATCAAATTTTGAATGAATGTATTGGTATGTAGTAACCAGAGATTGGTAAATGTAAATAAACTTTAAGCAATACACGTAGAGTGGACAATGCTCTGTAATCTCTGTAATCCGAAATGATTAAAAGTAAATGGCAAAAAATTACAACAAAATAATTGTATTTTTACTTAGTACAAAACCTTTTACTAAATATCTACTATATCTACTACGGTAGTAGTTTTTTGGGATTGTTAACCATTGTAAATGAAATATTTAAACGAAACAATTTGTCCCATGGTCAGGGGTGACTGAGGTGGTAATGTCATCAACGAGTTATATCTAATATTAATGCAAACCACCCTATTATTCACTATTGTTACAAAAGTTATTAATTAAATACTTCAATTTTTTTTAAAAGAACGTTCCAATTTACGCTACAGATGTTTTACAAATTATTTATTTTAAAGATATAAATTATGTATTAATTAAATTTTCTTGTTAATAGTAATTAGAACAATTTAATGCATTTTAATTAGTACTGCAGTCTTGTCTACTTGAGATAACATACTGTATCCAAAACTGGTGGTACGGAGAAACCGTCTGTTGAAATTAGGATTATTGTTTTTATTGTAATGGCCTCTCGCAGCATCCTGGCTAAAATTACTTATAACCGAATTTTAAGTAATTCTTCTTAGGCGTAGTAAAACTTAATTATTGATGCAAAGATCAAACATCCACAAAGAAAAATATCTTCGATCTGATTAGACTCGAACCAGCATCTGTTGCCACACCGGGGCAACCGCTTTTACCAACTAAGTTACAGACCGAGTCAGCAGATTTTACGAATACCTCGCATGTTGAAGATATTTTTAACCAGCTTCAAAAGGAGGAGGTTCTCAATTCGTCTGTATTTTTTGTGTGTTGTCAACCGATGTTGACAACACACAAAAGAAGGTTACACAAGAAGGAAGGTCACATTTAAATTTGAAGAACATATTATTCCATCTCTAAGAGTGGTAGTGCTGTTTCCGGTAACGGATTTCAATAAAACTTGGCAAATAGACGTAATTCTTTAATTCTTTTGAGGTCAGTTTTTCTTTTTATAAAAAAGTAAAAGTATATAATTATTATTATTTATTTTATTTATAAATAAAATAAAACATGACAAATATCATTACAACAAATTTTATACTGTATGTCGGTCTGTTTTACAAAAAGCTGTTGTTTTTATTTTTTTATCACGGTTACAGAATCTCAACGTGACTGTACTCAACACGCTCATGGCCGCTGTTTGATACATGTTTCCCCACTTGTCTGGAAAACATCGATCTATTACTTGTTAGTTTTTCGTTAGTTTTATAATAAAATTCTTTCGTGTAATACTTATGTATTCGTACAATACCTTATTGCACTGTCATAATAAAAAACTAATATTATAAGTGCGAAAGTAAATCTGTCTGTTACGTTTTCACGACCAAACTGCTAAACCAAATTTGATGAATTTTGATATAGAACTAGAATAATAATAATAATTAAAACGCACACACTCAACATAACCCCGCATTGGGGAAAAACCCTGTGTCGCGGGTGCCATGGACACACACATAGACAACAATAAATTACACCCAAACTCACGATAGAAATAAATGTAGGCCATACAAATATTTCTACCGGCCCGGGAATCGAACCTGGCACCTCTGCGTGGCAGTCCGGCATGGTAGCTGTTCGGCCACGGAGGCAGTTATATACAGAATATGGGACCTAGGAGAAGGACATAGCGTGAAAACCGCGCATATGCGTTTTCACATAGTTCGTTTTTACTGATTTTTGTTGCAGAAAAACTTGTAAAACTTCTTCTCCAATATATTATCAAAGTAATGTAGTATCTGAAAGAGGTATAATTTAACTAATTAAAATGCTAACTATAAACATTATTGCGCTTACTACAATTTACACCATATTTTTATCTTCGTCCTGAAAAATTACATAGAAATCACATACGAGGTTGTGCTACTTTTTATCACAAAAATAAATCTTAAACGAGAATAATAGGAGGTGAAAGCTTGTATGGAGAACCAATAATTTCTCAAATAACTACTACAGTAGGCAACTGGATTTACTTATTTCTACGCAGAAGAAGTCGCGGGCAATATAAAAAACTTCACGTGTCATGAAATGTGCGCACAGGCTGGTGAACAAGCAATCCTGAGGAGCAGGTTTCTTTAAATTTGTACCATACATGTTGTTCTTAATTATTATTATTATTATTATTCTATGTATTTTAATGAATTAAGGTAAATTAAAATTTATATTGAATTGATATTCAATTATTTTTTATGGAAAATTACTCCACTAGTTTGTTGTAATTATTAATACAAAGAACGAACACTTAGAAAGAATTCCTTCGATTCGTTTTAGCAAACTGTGCCAGATGCTAAAGCAACTAAGCTACGGAACGAACCAGCGGACCTCACGATTTTTTCTATATGCTTGTTGTAGTATCTTTGTATTTGCTTTTTCTACGACTTTTTACCCGTAGCGCCATCTATGAGAAATCTATGAAAGTATTTCGTCACCCAGTTAATAACTCAAAAGTATTTCGTTAAATACAGTGAATAGCTGAAAAGGTATCTAACCTTTTCAGCTATTCACTGTATTTAAATTTTTATTGAATTGATATTCAATATTTTTTTTTGTGAAATTAGTCCAATAGATTGTTGTTTGTTGATAATTAATAATACTTTTATATAATTATTAAGTATTTGCTACAAGACGTCGGTTCGAATCCGGCCGAATCGAAGTAATTTTTTCTACGTGTTCGATCTTTGTATTAATAATTAAGGTAAATGTATTTCATTATAAATTAATCTGAACATAAGCAAAATAAATTATTATAATATTAGCAATGAAATTGTTTTAATATTTTATTTAAAACGTTAGAAAAAGGAACTTAAACTAAAACTAAAATTTAAAAAATTAAAGTACGTTTTGGAAAATTTTCGGTTTCTGGTTTGACAGTCTTGATTTTTAAAAAACCAACTTCAAAAGTCATTCATCCCCTAGTTTGCCACCCTTAGAGGTGGAATATTTTCTTCAGATTTACATGGAACCACTCCTGAGGTAGCGGAGGTAGAGGTCTTTCCAACAAAAAAAGAATCACCAAAAATCGGTTCACAAAATCCGGAGTTATCGCGTAACATACATAAAAAAACATGCAGTCGACTTAAGAACCTCCTCCTTTTTTTTAAATCGGTTGTAAATGAAATAATAAGTTAAATACAATTTTCCCTTTTTGTGTTTACAATAATAAAAACCCGAAAATTTGTACATTGTCTTAATGGTACGCAAATTTCTACTTTTTGTCGTTCTGACCACAAAGGCAAAGGTTTTGTAGGAAATAAAGAATTTTCATGTTTCTATGTTAGAACCGAATAGAAAATTATATTGATAACTCAGAAAATAAAAATCGTGTTACGTGGTGATTATGAAACAATTTTAAGTTACATCATAACTTTAAGTGAAATTTATAGTGTGGTTACGATACCTAAGCTAAATAAATGAGTATTTATATTTAGGTATCTTGTTTGTGCAAGTGCTTAAAAACAGAATAGCTATGGAACAAAAACAATTAGTTACTAGATAAATTTCAGGCATATAGGACTTATCTATTTATGTCTCAAGGTGACGAGCGCAGAGGCAGTGCCCCTCTCAAATCTTTGTGTTTTAAAGCTCTGACCAGCACAGCAACTGTTATGGACAGGTGTGTCGCTTATCACCAGGCGCACGACTTATTCGTCCCGTCACTTGGTATCATAAAAAGAAATAAACAGCCAAAATGAGAACCTCCTGAAGTCGGTTGAAAAATACATTCGTTTCTTATCTGTAACAATCGCGAAGACCTAAGAACTCGAAATCTTTATAGAAATCATAAAGAAACAAACGGAAAAACTCTACTAGTTACTACTCTATTTAATAATGGGTGCCTTTTTTCCCTGTACCGCCCGTTTAACCCCGCAGCAATACCTTCACGAAAGCCGCACTAGAACGATTTGTTCACCCGTCACCGTCGCGATATTGCGCGACAAGACAAACGATCGCGAAAAACTTGGGCCCTTTTAATAAAATATTTACTCAGAGACAGATTACGTGGGGAGACAATGGCTAGATCACAACTTTACTCGTGTTCAGGCTCCCTTGAGCACGCTCGATTTGTAAATGTCCAGTTTGGTAGTTGGTCCCGAGATGCTTGGATGTATAGTGAAGTGATATTGGTTTATCTAACTGACAGCGATACTGCAATAGGATGATATGTTAGTGGTATTGGAGGGTAAGTACAAAGATGTGCTGAAGCGTCACATGAAGAAATGCAATATAAAGCCTACGCAATGGGAGCAGTAGAATGGCAACCAGTTGGTGTGGATGCTGCTGGTCAACTCCAAAGTCTGTGACTTAGAGGACGAACAGCGTTCGGAACTTAATTTTAAAACCAAAACCCTGCGGTAAACAGTTATAATTTTGAAAATGACGTGCTCACATGCTCGCAGTGTTCGGGGACGTTCGAAAATTGGCTACATTAGCCACATGCTAGCCCACGAACGCCTCCTACAGCGGAGCTGAAGTTTTCGCCTTAACCGAAATCGGCTGGGAGCATTCATTCCCTAAAATAGAATATATTTAACCCATTCGTGGGCAGTACCGAAATAGCACCGCACACAATAATATCATTACTTTTGTTTGTACCGTAGTGCTTAAAATGTTAAATGTAGTTTAGTGCATTGTTGATACTTCTCTATGGAGAAACAGCAATAGTGACAACTACACAGAAAACAGTTGTAAATCGCCACCATGATATGATATTTAATTATTTTTGTGAAGTTACTCCACTAGTATGTTATAATTATTAATATAAATAATAAATTTAATAAATTTAAAAATTACAATTATTAAAGGAACATCTCTAGTCAGTTGATAGTAATTGTAAAGGCTGAGTGAAGAAACAGATTTCTCACAGATCCCGAAGATCTGCAACAGACACATATAAATATTTGGCTCAGTGGCTTAGTTGGCACGGTTTGCTGTAAAACGTTGGTTCGAATCAACCCCGATGAAACAGAGAACTAGCTGACACCTGAACCTTACAATTTTTTTTATTTGCTTATTGCAGATTTTTGTTTTTCATTTTTAACGGTTTTTTTTGTCGCACGAATCTTATCTTGGTGTAATAAAGTCATATCTGCAAATTACAACTCTTCAGGAGAGATATTTAAAGATTCCACGAACGAAATTAATCGATAAGATTTGTATGCTTAAATAAAAGTGTTATAAAATGTCATATTTGCATAATTTGTTTCATGTCGTTCGTATTATTTTAATGATTTTCATGTGATAAAACACGTCTGTCATATGATGACGTATTATGACCATTTTAGCAGCATTAGAGCTCCTTGTGAAAGAGTTCATCCAGGGCAGTACTGCCACCTTACCTATTTCTGCTGCCAAGCAGTAATGTTAGCATTACTGTGTTCCAGTTTTGAAGGGTTGTGCTGGTGAAATTACCGGCACATGGGACTTGTCAACTTATATTTCAGGGTGACGGGCGCAGTGGCAGTGCCCCTCAGACCTTTGCGTTTTAAAGCTCTGAGTAGCACTGCAACTGTTATGGATAGGCGTGTAGCTTACCATCAGGCGCACGACTTGTTCATCTCGTCACTTATTATAAAAAAAATACATGTGACTTTATCATGTATACCAAGGACACTAATTTCGTCACTAAACCACAAAATTAACTAAAAGTTTGTGAAAAAAACAGTACATGAAACTAACATGCATTTTCCACTAAGCGACTCTTATTTATTCAAAAAGTCATTATACCATGCCCATTGTCTCGGCCGTGACTCAGAGTAAAACTATAGTCTATTTGACATAAAAAAAAGCATTTATTTACTAGATAAAAGTAATTACAGTTTCCATTGTTGGTGCTACTTGTAAGTAGAAGTTACTTGTGTTAGAAGCCCCGCTCTTCAGGGTTACAATTTTTTATTTTTTTATCCGTAAATATTTAACTAAAATAAAACTAAGAAAGATGCGGATAATTAATGTGTATGTATGGTATATGTCTGTGTCTGTCTGTAAGTCTGTGTGTGCGCGTGTGTGTGTGCGTGTGCGTGTGCGTGTGTGTGCGTGTGCGTGTGCGTGTGCGTGTGCGTGTGCGTGTGCGTGTGCG